>NW_026622974.1:13478217-13779967 GCF_023065955.2 Ursus arctos | reverse complement strand
GTTTTTCTACAAATAGCTTTTTCAGTAGCTATCTTAAGGTGGAGAGGGTGAAAGAGATTTCATGATGAAGTTTCCCTCTCTCAGGATTCTGATAAAGAGTATTATTTAAATTAATAATTCTGCATATCATCCCTGAAAACTCACTGAGTGCCTCCAGACTACCCCAAACAAAGATTTGTGTACTTGAACCAAACCCAGATGTATTGGAGCCCAAATCATCTTGCTTTGAAGAGTCAGAAGAATGGCTGATTATATTGAGAGGCAATCCAACCTTGGCACGCTTTGTGGATTTGGTAACTTTCTACCCTTTGTACATGCTACAGGAAGAGAGACTTCTCGATCCTATGTTCTTAAAAATGGACTTGCCGCTTTATAAAAGTGTTTTACCTAAGTACTTAACTTCAAGTGAATTTGCGTTGGAATTTAGAAAATTTGAAGTTAGAGTACTTCACCTAAGAAAAGTAATACGTTTTCTTGATTAAAAGAAAAAAGTATGGAACTCTCGCTATTCAGTAAGGAGACATTTACTAAACTACACCAGAAAATAAGTTTCACTTGTTGGTAGTCCTATTGCAAATGCCGAATACTTTTTTTAAAATGTGTTTATTTGTTTGAGAGAGAGAGAGAAAGCGAGTTGGGGGAGGGGCAGAGGGAGAGAATCTCAAGCCCACTCCCTGCTGAGCGTGGAGCCCAACTGGTTGGGGGGAGCTCGATCTCTGGACCCTGAGATCATGACCTGAGCCAAAAGCAAGAGTCAGACACTTAACCGACGAGCCATCTAGGCGCCTTGCTGAATACTTTCTAATAGCTATTCTGAATATGAAGTTTGAAGCCTTATCCATCAAAGGATACAATTTATAAGACTCCCCTTGAGGCCAAAGTGGAGCTCAGATGTTGGGCTGTGCAACAAACAAAAAACAAACACAGATTCAACAAATGTGTGCTACACTTCCTGAGGAAGCCACCTTTGATCTGAGTCCTGCAGGATGAGAAGCAGGTAACAAGGCGAAGGAGGGAGAGAGTGGGAAATGATACAGACAGCGGCATGTCTGAAGTTTCCAGTGAGGAGGGAATATAGCAGTTATACCAGAAATTGGAAGAAGACCATGGAGAGCAGATTGCTGAAGGGACGGTGACTCCTAAAGACTATCAGCACATGGCATTGTAGACCATGCAAAAATATTTTGGCCTCTATCCAGAAGTTGATGGGAAATTATTGAAAGGTTGTCAGTGTGTGTGGGAAGGTTCTAAAAGAATTGTCAAAACGTCAGTCGCCTGATCTTGTTCCTGTGGAAGTAGTCCTCTTTTCATCATGGCTGTTTTGCCGTACATTTTTATTATGACATGTGTGGTGTGGATTAGTGTCCTTCACCAGTTGTGGAAAATTCTCAGCTGTCAGCTCCTTAAGTGTTTCGTCTTTCCCATTCTAACTTTCTCCTCTTCATCGAGAACTCTAATTCGACCTGTTAGATCCACCTACTCTGTCCTACTCGTTTCTTAACCTCTCGGTCAGTTTTTCCATCTCTTTTTCTCTCTGTGCTGGATTCTGCAAAATTTCCTTGGAACATTCTTCTAGTTCACCCTTCCTTCCTCCCTCCCTCCCTTTCTTTTTTCAATTCTAGATGCTCTACTTATTTTTAAAAATTTACTTGTTCATCCTTTTAATTATCCTAATCACTGCTCATATTTAGTTTTTCCTGAAATTTTTATTAAAGTTTTTATTTTGTGATACTCGCAGATTCTCCTGTAGTTGTGAGGAATAATACAGGGAAATCCCACGTATTGCTTACCCAGGTTCCTCCAGTGGTAACTTCTTGCAAAACTGTAATGGAGTGTCACACGAGGACCTTAATTTAAAAAAAAAAAAATTATATTGCCTTTTAATATTCTGTGTCTGATAAGGGCAACAATAGAAAAGTCTTTGTAGGTTTTTGGTTTTTTTGGTTTTTTTTTTACAATTTTCTTATTTTTTTAAAGATTTTATTTATTTATTTTAGATTGAGAGATAGAGCACACATGAATGGTGGGGAAGGGCGGAGGGAGAGAATCCCAAGCAGACTCCCCACTGAGTGTGGAGCCTGTCACAGGTCTTGATCTCAAGATCTGGAAATCATGACCTGAGCTGAAACCAAGAGTCAGAAGCTTAACTGACTGAGCCACGCAGGTGCCCTCTGGGCTTTTTTTTTTTTTTATATATACAATTTTCTTATTTTTGTTGGTTCTTATTCATGGTGGCTTGCTTCCTTATGTAGTATATGATTTGTGATGATGAACTGTTTTTACTTGGTTCTGTAAGTAGGGAGATTGATTTTAGCCCTTGGATTGAAGTTGGATTCCATCAGATAGGACTTGTCTTGGATTCTGTCCAGCAGCTTGGGGCACTACCAACCCAAGTCTCCTTTACACTAAATTCCTGGCTGGAGGTATTTGGGGATGACCCAGACAGTACGAATTTCAGTTGCAAACCCGCATGAAGACTGTGTTGTGGCTGTTTAGAAAGGTGGTCTGCTGGAGATGGTGGGAGTTGGGCTCCCATGTAGTTCATGCCACAAGGGGTTGCATAGGGCAGTGAGCTCAGAAGAGCCCCTTACTGGGTTTAATGCTCTGCTATTACTATCTTAAAATTCTTAATAATTTTGAATGAGGTACCCTGCATTTTCATTTTGCACTGAACCCATCAATTATGAAGCTGGTCATAGGAAGGGGTATGACTCTTTACAGAACCCACCTTTATAGGCTGATATCTCCTATTTTATGGGGCTTTTTTTTTTTTTTTTCTTGTACTCTGTAACTGGCAAGTCCCTTAAACCTTAAAACTCACATTTACTAGTTTGGAAAGAGCAGCTTCTGTGTTCTTCTCACTCCATAGTCCTATTATAGGTTTTGTCCTGAATACACTTTACTTTTTTTCCAGGTCATCAATGCTTTTGAGAAGATTATTTCAAATATATATATTTTCGTCATTTCAGTGGAACATTCAAACCAGGTACTTAGTCTCAAATGCTGCTGGAGCAGAAGCCTGGGCAGTACCCAGTACTGACCCCATTTCCCCTTGGAAAAGTCCCCCCAGTTGCACGCCTCTGCTCATAGGATCACCAGCCTCCTTCCAGATCATGCTCCACCCCTTCCTCTTTCAAACTCCACATCTGGACAATGCTAATTTGGTCTGCAGGCCCAGCGCCAACTATTTCCTCTCCTGTATGTTGGTTAAGGCACAGACCCCATCCCCTGATTCCTTCGGGGTTTTGCTGTTTTTGATTCTCAATAAGCCTTTCTTCTCTCAAAAGTCTCTGGTTTTGCAAATCCAAAGCTCTTTCAAAAATTTGTGTTATGAAAATTTTAAATATGTTTAGAACTTGAAAAGAGATAAACACTGACTATTTTTTTTTCTCTTTGCTTTCCTGCTGTAACAATCCTGATCCTTCCTTGTGGAAGGCCACTTCTGAGTCAGTGGGGGTGCTGAGTGTGAGCGCAAGGGAACAACAAAGCAAACCTTGCTCTAGGACTCCCGGTTGTGTCCTACACCACACGTGACTTGAGTCCTCGGGGTCTTTGAGACCAGTTCCACAGCTGGACTGCCTAGTTATAGGAGCAAATAAATACAGATTTTGAATGTAAGAAGTTTGAGTTGAATCTCTTGCCTTACAAATGAAAGACTCTCAACCAATCCAGTGGTTAACCAGATGTTGGACAGCCCTGAACCCATTTCTCAAGAAGTCAAGAGTGGGGTCCCAGTGAGCTCCAATGCCTATTTATTTGGTGGAAAATAGCAACAGGCAAAGCCAGTTTGGGATACTTACAGTGTGTTTTTAGATTTAGCTTTCATTTCAAAAGAGAAGAAATGCCCAAAGGTCAAGCACTGGAAACAGAAAAGTCAGTTGGTACTTCCTGGAAAGCAGAGCAAGACAAACATGGTCCACCAGTTGGTGGCAGCCTAGCTCTACATCAGGCATGTCAAGCTCTTTGTGGGCACACCTAGTGCTGGCTGAGATCTCTGGGCACCAGTAAGAGTTCGTTAAAATGGGATGAGCTGTACTGCTCATTCCTGCTTTCAACCTCAATAAGCTATGTTTATCCATTTTATTAGAAGCATTATCTTAAGTCAAAGTTAAAGGAAAAAGCATCAGCAAAGCATTGTGCTTTTTTTTTGTCTTAAAATCCATGTAAATGCTCTGAGAATAGTTTTCTCAATGTTTAGAGAATTCATTCTCCTGTTTTCTTCAGCAGACTTGGGACAAAAAGTCATTTAAAAATCTTTTTTCTGACGTTCTGGATAGCCAACATAAGTCCTTCCCCTTTTTTCAAGATTTGCTTTCCTTTCATTTCTGTTATCTGCTCCAGAGTGAGATCTGCTCCCAGATTTTGAAGGATCCTTCTCATCCTTTGGGTGGTCTGGTGGTTGCTTTGCACCCCTCAAGACAATCTCCTTCTTGGAAACAAAGGTTCCACGGCTCCACCTTCCTTGTTTCCCTCAGAGGCACATTTCCTTTTGGTGTTGAATACAGACTCAGCGTGAGAAACAAGCGTCCTAAAAGATGCTGTAATAGAGAAACATTTGCCATTGTAACCGACCACCAAGAGGACTGTATCAGAGGCTGGCTAATGGCTGCCTCCAGCCACACATCTTGAGGTCATGCTTGGTCCTTAAAGGACTGCCAGAGTGACCAGAGAAAGCCACCATGGCGCCTGTACCACCCTCTGTGGGACCTGCTCCAAGGCCACACACAAGGAGAGTGAAAGCACTTTTGTAATCAGAAACATTATTTTTGAGGCCAAAAAAAATAATCGGTACAATAGTCCTCCCTCAACCAAGACCCCCAGGTGGCTGAAACTGCAAAAGTACTGAACCCTATAGAGACTGTTTTTTCCTGTACGTACATATGATAAACTTTAATTTATAAATTAGGCACAGTGAGAGATTAATAATAGTAATAAAATAGAATAAATACAACTATACACTCTAATAAAAGTCAGGTGATTATGGTCTCTCTTTCTCTCTCAAAATATCCTGCTGTCCTGTACTCACCCTTCTTCTTTTTTGCTTGTAAGATTTTATTTTTAAGTAATCTCTACACCCAATGTGTGAGAGTTGCATGCTCCACTGACTGAGCCAGCCAGGGGCCAGCCCCTCACCCTTCTTCTCATGATGATGTGCGAGGATAACACGTCTGTGTGAGGAGATGAAGTGAGGTGAATGACGTGGGCACTGAGATGTAGCGTTAAGCTACTACTGACCTCCTGACGATACGTCAGAAGGAGGAACATCTACTCCTAGACCACAGTTGACTTTGCATGACTGAAACTGCAGAACACAAAACCATTTCTTACGATTACTGACAAATTGTATTTATTTCTGCCATCTTCTTTGGTGATCGCTTTGTTATGTTTTTCATTTGTTTCTTTTTTTTCTCCTGAGGTGTTTCATATTATTTTTTTTTCACTCTGTACATAATACACTCTACTTTTATTCTTTTAGTGGTTACCTTTAAAATTGTATATATAATTTAACAAAGACTCCGAGTAAAATAAAATACAGATTCTGCTTCCAAAAATGTAGGAATCTTAAAATTTTATACGTCTAACCACTGCCTCTCAGTTGACCTACTATTGTTGTCCAGGATTTTGGTTCTATCTTCTTATTTGGAAAATTGTTCTTTTAAAACGTGTTACTAAAAGTGTATAACCTCTCTGTAAGTATGTATTTCATGGATAATTATTCTGTGTTCTATATCTGATAATTCCAATATCTGAAATCTACCAGGGTCTAGAACTGTTTTGTGTGTGTGTTTGTGTAATTCTGGTCAGTCTCACTCATGGTATAATATTTCCTAAAACATCTGGTAGTTTTTTACTATAAGCTCAGATTTGGAATAACCTGTGGGAGCTTGATGGGGGTGTTTCTCTCTGGAGAGGATGTGCGTATGTACCAGGACCAACACTAACTTGGGGTCGCTTCATTTCTAGGTTTGGGGTGTCCCTGACTGCGTGGGTAGTGTGGATAGGAAACCCAGATCCTGGAAAGGGCAGGCCTCTGGTTATAGATCCTTAGAGAAGAAGTCATTATTGTCATTTTTTTTTTCCCACCAACAGTTTTTTGTCTGTCTGATTTTGGTGGTGCCTTTTGCTGTAAGGCAGATTTTCCCCAGCCTGCCATTTCATTCCACTGAGAATGTGACAGCTTCAGGTGTCTTGGCTGTATAGGGAGCAGGGAGAGTCTCAGGTTTAGCCCTGCTTCTATGGTTTCTGGTTTTATTATGTGTATTTATTTTTTAAAGATTTGTTTATTTATTTTAGGGATGGGGGAGGGGCAGAGGGAGAGAGAGTCTCAAGCAGACTCTGCGCTGAGCGGGGAGCCTGACACGGGACTCAATCCCACAACCCTGAGATCACAACCTGAACGAAAACCAAAAGTCGGATGCTTCACCGATTGCGCCACCCAGGTGCCCCTCTGGTTTTTTATTTTTAAGATTTTTGTCCTTTGGGCTTGCCTTCAGATCTTAGAAGTTCAGCAAGGCACAGAAAGGTGTACTTGCTGGAATTTATCCTTCACGTGGACAGTTTGAATGGGATGGCATTTCAGAACATGGCCCTCTCCTCTCCCTCTTAGCTTCTCCAGCCTGGTCTACACTCCCCCGTCCCCTGCGAGGGCTTTGGGCCTGGAAGCAAACACTGAGAGGCTGCATCAGTTCACAGAGAACCGTTTGGATGACAGAGACCTTGAGATAATCACAGAGCCAAAGCCAAGATGGTAAGGAGCACTGAAAACCAAAGAGAAAAAAAAAGAGCAGGAAACCCCTAGCCTAAAGGGCCAGCGCTCCTCTGAGAAAGGTAAGAATGAAATGACACTTCAAAACATTTCAAAGATAATCTCATAGATCGTTTCACAGCATCACCTTACACCACGTAATCAAGAACATCACATTAGCCACATTATGGGTTTTTTTTCCACTTATCAAATAGAAGCAAAAATCAGAATCAGATGAAACACTCAGGTGGATTAGTTGAAGTAACAGCAGAAGGTGCTAGAAGGCTTCAGCATAGCCACAGGACCCCAGTACTGCTGCCGGAGTCCGGAGTAAGCCTACTCTGCAAAACCCACATCAACACATTGTCCCCATCCTTCCAAAGCCTTGTGTCTCCATCCTCAAGGAGCATATGAATCCACTCTGCCTCCGACGACGGGATGGCCAACATGCAGCTGACATTTTCTGCTAGAATAAATTGTTGCAAAGGAGTTGTTATGGCTTTAACAACAGTTTGCTTCCTAAAAACTTTAACTGTTGTTCCTATTCCAGTTGTCAGGTTTACAAAGTAGAGAGACGATCATAGATGGCCGTCACATTTTACTGTGATCAGTATAGTATTGACCTTCTTCTAAGAAGTAGCAATTCCTGTGTCAAACGGCATTACTTCAAGTCCAACAAGTAGATCCTGTTGGACTTTCAGGATAGTAAATGAAAGCCTATATAGGAGGAATTTATTCTGAAAGATAATTACCCTTGCCTGACAGTCCTCTGTCTTAAGATTAATGAAATGTAAAAGCTACCACTATTTCCAATGAAGATTTCACCGAAAATCACCAGTCAAATAAGAATCATGTGTCACCTCCATAGCATGTGAAGATTGCAAGTATAATTTTTAAAATAATGAATCATAAAGTAATCTCTCGACATGAGCTATGCAATGTCCTGAACACTTCCGCTGCACTCAGAAATAGTCTACAATGCCTCGCTCGTCAGGATCACTGGCATCAGAAGAGAATGAGCCCCTCTGACAGCGGGCATAGTCCAGAGTCAGCAAGACACCAGAGAGGTGAGCGATGCCTGGCCGTTGGCCTTGGGAAGCCAGATGGTTCTGGCCAAGCCCTGGGATTGGCACACTGACTCAGACAAGCACAAAAGTGTTCCCAGTCACAGAGACACCTTAGGGTATACACAGGCTCCTGGGGAGGCAAGCGTATGCCTTCACAGAGTTCAGTCTCCCTAGGATATATCTGGGCTTTTGGGGTAATCTAGGAACAACTGAAGCCCAACTTAGAGCCTGAACCCAAACCAGAACTAGTGTCTTTCTGCACACACACACGCGCGCACACACACACATTCCCAGAGCGTGTTAAACTTCCAGTTCCCGTGCTGTTATTTTATACTTGCCTCTCCACCATCTTTCTCTGCCTCCTCTGTGTCTCCACAGGCTGACCTTTAGATTGCCTCATCAGGGTCCCTTGCCCTTTGGCTTCTTAATGGGTGTGGCCAGTGGAAACACCTGCAGGATATCGGAGATCAGAAAGAGAAAGAGGAAGAGACATTTATTCTCTCGCTCCTTGCCTGTGTTGCCGTGGCTCTTCATTCCATGGTCATAGCTCTAGGCAGGCTATCTGCCTTCCGAGGTTCCCAGCTCTCTCTAGACTCGATAACACAGTTATCTCTCTTTGCCCCGTAAGGACAAGGAGTGTAAAGCCTTCTCTCTCTTGCCAGCTCCTTGGTGCTTCATGTCCTTCGCTGGTTCCCTTAATTCTGCCCCCCACCCCAACGCTTCTTAGTTAAACCCTATGAGGGTGTTGGCTTTCCCATTACTGTCCTGACTGGTATAGACACCTTCCCAAAGATTTGTATGGACTCCAGAAAGTCTTATGGTCACATGTTCACTGCTGCCCAGGCATTTCTGCCTCTTTATAGGTCTAAACAAGAAATAGCTTCTTTACTGGTTTCTAAACAAAGCAAAATTTAAAACATAACAAGGCATTCATGAGTATAGTAGGGTTTGCTGGAAAGTTGGGGGTAATGGGAACTAGTCAACAGGTTAAAAATCCACATTAGTCATGTGTAGCCAAGTGTTTTGGACCATAGACTCTAGAGTCAACTGTATTGACTGAAAGCCATCTCTACCACTTTCTAGCTGCTGTGTGATCTTGGGTAAGTCACCTCATTTCTCTGAACTCAAATTAGTTTCCTCCTTCCTCCCTCCCTCCCTTCCTTCCTCCCTTCCCCCTCTTTTATAAATTGGGGTAGTCATAGCTCCTACCTCCCAGGGTGGTTGTAAGGATTGAACAAGTTAGTATATGCAAAATTCTTAGAGACCTGGCCATAGACATTCCCCAGATTCCTTCTCAGCTGGGTTTCGTGGTTTCTCTCAGGGCTTTTATCAACTTGGCACTCTCCTTTTTCCAATTTCCCATTCCCTTCTTCCTTTCACTTGTTTTCTCCAGGGCCACCCCAAAGGTTGAGGGGTGGAGGGGACAACATTTTTTGCCAGGGCTTTGTCTGTATAAACAATTTGAGTCACTCAGAATCAGCATGTCAGCCCCACACTGGCTCCCCAATCTCATGCAGTTCCATGTGAGAAATACTGATCAAGATAGTAGATGTGATCCACTTGCCTCCCTTCTGGAACTGGGGCCCAGCCCCAGAGCCCCCAGAAGACCTCATAGGCACAATGTCCCCCATGCTCCTTAGGGCATCTAGTCAACCACATGTGGGGAGTGGGGGGTAGAGGATCAGCGATTGCCCCAAAAAGGAGGAAAAGAGTCCAGAGTCCATGAGGCTCTATAAAAGTCCTAGTCTAGGCTCAGGGCACCCCACCAAGAAGATTCTGCCAACCCCATTAATCCGAGGCACTAGAGGGTGACTTAGATGATTTTGAGGAAGTCAGCAGAGAATGGGGCCTCCTGAGGTGCTGGCCTAGTCTTCTCAGTTCCTTTCTTCTAGGTGCCCCAGGGGGTCTTCTGCCTCTGTAAGACAAAGTAATAGAATGTTCCATAGTCTCACTCCCAGGCTTCTGTGGCCTCACCAATCAAGGTGCCCTGTGGATGAAGAGGACTTCCAGCTCACAGGACCTAATCTCCCTACAAAGCACTTATAGTGATAAACATTTGGTAATGACAAATGAGGAAAAATAAGAAGAGAAAAATTACCCCTAATTCTACTTCTATTACCAACCAAGATTGTCTGGCCACATTTAGACATGTGGAACCCTATGCCAATTTAAACAAACAGATCTAAAAGTGCAGATATAGTAGTGTGTTTGTAGTACATAAGACAGAACTCCCAGTGAAATTTGAATGTCAGATCAACAATGAATCATTTTTTAGTATAAGTTTGTTTCATGCAGTATCTGAGACATATTTACACTAAAAAAAATTCTTATTCATCTGAAACTCACATTTAACAGGGCATCCTGTATTTTTATTTGCTAAATCTGACAACCCAAAATACATTACTAAATGAAAAAAGCAGGTTGCCAAACCTGATGTTTAGATTGATCCCATAAATGTAAAGAAAAATTAATCTATATATAAACATGCTTGTTTAGACACAGACAGACATTCAGATAAAAAGCTCCGAAAGACTGTAACAGAACTAGTACCTCTTAGGTTTAGGAAACAGAAGGGAGGGGAGCTTTTACTTTTCACTTGATGCACTTCTATGTTATTTATTTACATTTTTAAGCCTGAGTGTATTTTGTGACAAAGTAATTTATAGGACATAATGAGAGGTGCCTGGTTGACCCAGTCAGGGGAGCATGTGACTCCTGGTCTCCAGGTCATGAGTTTGAGCCCCATGTTGAGTGTGGAGATCGCTTAAATAAATAAACTTAAAAAAAAAAAGATGTAATGAATGTAAAGTGGGTGAAAATACTGATGAAATAGATGAACAAGCAAAATGTATAACTGTATATACAATATAATTACATCTGTAATTATTAAAAACCCGATCTGAAAACATACACTAAAAAAAGTTGATGGTTCTAGACAGTTCTAGGGGTTTCCGTGTATAACATCAGTCCACTCAAATGGTAGGTATGTGACTCTGCTGTTTGATTTGCTTTCCCCCTCATTTAGATCACTTCCAGTTTACCCAGGGAGAAGGGAAAACTGGAAGTGCACAAAAACGAGAGGGCCTCCTAGATGAGGCTTTGAGCTGTGGGTTCATGGAGCAAGTCCAGTGTGACATCATGTGTTTGATGAGTGCTCACTTTGTACCATAGTATTACCAAGAGTCCCTGAGAGCTAAATGTTCTCTGAAGAGTTGGAAAACTTGGAAGGCCCTTGACATCATTTTATTTTATGTTTTCGTTAAGTTTTTTATTTTAATTCCAACATTGTTAACTTAACAGTGTTATATTAGTTTCAGGTGTACATACAGTGATTCAACAATTCTATACTTCTCTCAATGCTCATCATGACAAGTGTACTCTTAATCCCCATCACCTATTTCACCGATTCCCTCACCCACCTCCCCTCTGGTAACTATCTGTTTGTTCTCCAAAGTTAAGAGTCTGTTTCTTGGTTTCTCTCTCTCTTTTTTTCCCTTTGCTCATTTGTTTTGTTTCTTAAATCCACAGATGAGTGAAATCATATGATATTTGTCTTTCTCCAACTGACTTATTTCTCTTACCTTTATACTCTCTAGCTCCCTCCATGTTATTGCAAATGGCAAGATTCCATTCCTTTTTGTAGCTGAGTAATATTCCATTGTATATACACCACTTCTTTATCCATTCATCTATCGATGGACACTTGGGCTGCTTCCATAGTTTGGCTATTGTAAACAATACTGCAGTAAACATAGGGGTGTATGTATCACTTTGAATTGGGGGGTAAATACCCAATAGTGTGATTACCGAATTGTAGGGCAGTTCTATTTTTAACTTTTTGAGGAACCTCCGTACTGTTTTCCACAGTGGCTAGACCAGTTTGCACTCCTACCAACAGTGCAAGAGGATACCTTTTTCTCCACATCCTTACCAACACTTATTGTTTCTTGTGCTTTTGATTTTAGCCATTCTGACAGGGGTGAGGTCATATCTCATTGTAGTTTTGATTTGCATTTCCCTGATGATGAGTGATGCAGAGTATCTTTTCATATGTCTGTTGGCCTTCTGGATGTCTTCTTTGGAGAAATGTCTATTCATGGCTTCTGGCCATTTTTTAATGGAATTATTAGTTTTTTGGGTGTTGAGTTGTATCAGTTCTTTATATATTTTGGATACTAACCCTTTATTGGATATGTCATTTGCAAATATCTTCTTCCATTCAGGAGATTGTCTTTTAGCTTTATTGATTGTTTTCTTTGCTGTACAGAAGCTTTTTATTTTGAAGCAGTCCCAATAGTTTATTTTTGTTTTTGTTTCCCTTACTTCAGGAGACACATCTAGGAAGATGTTGTTAGGGCCAATGTCAGAAAAATTACTCCCTATGCACTTTTTAAAGATTTTTATGGCTTCAGGTCTTGAATTTAGGTATTTCCTCCATTTTGAATGTATTTTTGTGTATGGTGTAAGAAACTGGTCCAGTTTTATTCTTCTGCGTGTAGCTGTCCTGTTTTCCCAACACCATTTGTTGAAGAGACTTTTTCTCATTGTATTTTCTTTCCTTCTCTGTTGAAGTTTAATTGGTCATATAACTGTGGGTTTATTTCTGGGCTCTCTGTTCTGTTCTATTGATCTATGTGACTATTTTTTGATAGTATCACATGGTTTTGATTACTACAGCTTTGTAGTATAACTTGTAGTCTGAAATTGTGGTAGCTCCAGTTTTGCTTTTCTTTTTCAAGATTGCTTTGGCTATTTGGGATCTTCTCCAGTTCCATACAAATTTTAGGATTGTTTGCTCTAGCTCTGAGAAAAATGCATTGGTATTTTGATAGGGATTGCATTAAATGTGTAGATTGCTTTGGGTAGTATAGACATTTTAACAATATTTCTTCTTCCAACCCAAGAGCATAGAATGTCTTTCCATTTTTTTGTGTCGTCTTCAATTTCTTTCATCAGAGTTTTATAGTTTTCAGAGTATAGGTCTTTCACCTCATTGGTTAAGTTTATTCCTGATATTTTACTATTTTTGGTGCAATTGTAAATGGGATTGCTTTCTTAATTTTACTTTCTGCTGCTTCATTATTAGTGTATAGAAATGCAATGGATTTCTGTACATTTATTCTATATCCTGCAACTTTACTGAATTCATTTATAAGTTCTATCTAGCAGATGGATAGATGATAGATAGATAGATAGATAGATAGATAGATAGATAGATAGTTAGTTTTGGTGGAGCGTTTAGGGTTTTCCCTTTAACACTATTTCAAAAGCCTGTGGTTTATGAAAAGATTTTAAATTGTGTTCCTAAGACACCAAGGGCTTTGTTATATATAGGAAGCGTTATGTAAAACTTCAGAACATTAGCCTGTATCTGATACTGGCAATTTTACACATATAACTTAATCTCTATAGATGGCACATAGCTATGAACTTGACCAATTGAGCTTTTTGGTAAAAATCATGCCTTAAAACTTTTCCAATCTGTATGTTTCTCATCCTACTTGATAACATACTTTAATTTTTTGAATCCTCTCCCCATCCTGCCCCTCAAAATAGGTTGTCAGGCAGACCATTTGTTCCCTTTGATTCTATTTTTAGAGTGGCTTTCCTTTGGACAGGGTCATTGGAGCAGCTGCAAGGCTGATGTCTGTTAATCTGTGGCAAAAAAAAAAAAAAGAAAAGACAGAAAAGATAAGACCTTCACTAATGAGGGGATACCAACACCCTCCCCGAGCCACTCCCAATGAAGCTCTAAGCAGGCGAGCCCTGCTGGTCAAGAGATGTAGGGTCCTTTTCTCCTGAACCAGTTGGTGCTGGATTGGGGGATATTTATAATAAATATGTGGCTATGAAAAAGGAACTGGACTAATTTATAGCCATTAACATTAAAAATTACTTTTTTAGGATACATCATCAGAAAGTATTAAAGAATAGAAGGGGAGAATTTATGTATGCCTTTGCTAGGTTAATCAAGGAGGAGTCAAATATATGTTCTGCTCTCAAGGAGTGAATAGGTTGAGACACAAGGTAGCAAGTGATGAATTTTATATGTAACACCTAATATTTTTGCATGCCAACCATGTGCCGTCACTCCCCTAAGCACCTGAACCCATTTTAGCTCATCTTCCCAACCACTCTGTGAAGTAGGTTGCTGGGAAAACAGACAAGAACAGCAAGAATCAAGCAATTTCCAGGAGATGAAGTGACATTAAAAATGTGAAATTTCATTTCTTCATTTCCAAGCTATAGGCTACGTAAATGAATTCTAAATACCAGCTAGATGGAAGCTCAGGGGAAAGGAGGACATGTGTCCACTTGCTGGGTATCCCGTAACCCGACCTGCTCCTTCCTCGTGCCAGCAGCAGCCCCAGCAGGCTGCCTGTGCCCCCGTGCTCTGCCCCCAGGATCCAAGACTGTTCGGGGCACTTCCCTCAAATGGCCATGAGCAGTGCATCTGTTGACGTTTCTGAGATGAGGGACAGAAGTAAAGGGTCAGTCTGGAGCCAGAGAGGCAGGTAGCCAGTGAAGGTTGCTTCAGAAGAGGTAACATGTTTAGCTCCATTCAAAGTCCACAGTAAGCTATTTTTACACCTGGCTACCTTAAAGGAACCTTATTTCTGCCCAGAGAGTAACGCAGACTCGGAGAATCTGGCTCACATAATGTGACCTCAAATTGTATTAAAATGCTTTCAACTCATGAATGGCTTTAGGTCAGAGTTGTCAGATAATGAGCCCATCCATAAGCCTCCTCTCTATGGATGGTATTGTTTTTAGATTTTGCTTCCCCGGTAAAGCTGAGCAAGAAATTAGGGGCAGAGACCCTGCCTCTGGTCCCCGGTATCCCCCAAGGCACGTGGCTGCGCTGAGACACATAGTGTAAGTTCAATACATTGTGGCTGAATTTATCCCTGAGACATAAATGTTAATTCATTATGGTGTGTCCTCATGTTAGAAGGGGAATCAAAAAGACAGTAGCATAGAGGATGTATTCCATTTTTCCTGGTTGGCAGGCAGAGAGTGAAAATTTCCCTTTACACTCTTCCCCCTCCGGAGCCTGCCATCTGTCCTGGAATATCGTCATTCATGCAGGGTTACCCCAGCGAGCCTTTTTAGACAGTGTTTTGTCATGAACTATAAGTAGCAGTGATCCAAAAGAGAGCTTAGAGATGAGTTTACTCCTCATCCCTCCCCCACCGACACGAGCAGTTCTGTACAGAAACACGGTGCTTGCTCGTGTAGCTGGAGAACACCCCACACAAGTGCTTTTTCAAGTCGTTCACCCAGCTTATGGACGTCACCCACCAGCGGCACCATACCCACTGTTCACGAAGGATCTGTTGAGCAGCCTGCGTGGGCAAGCAATTATGGGAGGCACAGGATGAGTAAAATACAGACATTTCCCCACGGGACATACAAAACAGCAGGAGAAATAAAACACACAATTGCAATACAAAGCAAGAAGTGATAAAGTGCTGGAAGAAAGATACACACACAGTGATCTAGGATAGGACATAGGAGCTCCTGCTGGAGAACAATTCCCGTGATTGGGAGTCGAGGGGAAGAACGCCCTAGAGGCTCTTGAGCCAGGCCAAACCAAAAGGTGGGATTAGCCCTGTGCAGTCAGGACCTAGCAGGGAACAGCGGAAGTCGAGGCATAAGGTTGGGAATCACATGGACGTGGTCAGGAAATAGTGAGCAAGTAATTTGGTGTCATCAGCATCAGCGTCCATCAAGGGGAATAAGAGGAAATTAAAGTTAGACTCGTGTCAGATCAGGAACCACATCAAATTACAGGCTACACAGTCGCCTTACTCCAGGGGCCAGTGTTTGGTGCTCAGCAGTGGCATTCAAGCTGCATTTGAAGAAGTCTGACCACCACAGGCCCTCCGGGAGGCAGCTGCGTGAACCCACCTCTGGGTGCTTCCCATGTGGAGCCAGAGAGCAGGAGAGCTTCGGGGCACAGTGCAGAGTCGGAAAGGGTAGAGTGACGTCTGGCGGGGCACGTGGAAGATGTCCAGCCCGGCAGATCCTGTAGCCCCATGTCACAGGTGAGCAAATGGAGGCACGAGAGACCATGTTGTCGAAGGCCGAGTGCACTGTCGACTACCAGAGGCAGGATTCGAACTCAGGTGTGCATGACTTCAAAGCTGGCATTCTTGAATGGTCTTAGCCTTGACCTCCTTGCAGAAGTGTTGACATCCATTTGACAACACAGACATGCAGCTTAATTCCTATGGCCCCCGCTCCATTTCAGCAACCAAACTTTGGGTCATGCTGGCAGAAGATCCAGAGTGTTGGCAAATATGACTGTAAAGTGACAAGCTGGGTCCCAGGCTTGGTAAAGAAAAAAGAGAATCCAGAAAGGTGCCGGACATCTATAAAAATAATGAGGGGTTCAGGGACCGGAAGATAAAAAAAGAAATAATAATAATTTCGTTTTGGTAAGTGCTAGTCAATATTGGAACACTTTATTTATCTGAATTTTCACAGCAGCTGATTGAAATGGGTATAATTAATATCATCCCTGGCACAGAGAGGTTCATTAACTTGCCCAAGTTCACACAGCCAAGAGAGTGGCAGAGGCAGGATACAAAGCCAGGTATTTCCGACTTTAGAGTCTGTGCACAGAACCTTCACAAACTGTCTCTTTGAAAGATGTCAAATAACCATAAAGAAAAGACACAGACTCTCTAAATATGAAATAAGACTCTAGGATTTTGGAGGCTTGTGCTTATTGCAAAATCATGTAGCCCATGGCTATCTAGAGATGGGTTTTTCCAAGGTAACCATTCATTCTTTATGTTGGATCAAAGTTTGCTTCTTTTCAATTTGCCTCCACAAACATACCCCCCAGGGCCTCTCCACCAGGACACTGTTGTTAGTTCTGGCCACTGCTCAAACCCACCTGCCTCCCAGGTCTGCCTCCTTCCTCCCATTCCTGGAACCGAGCAATCATGCTGCTGGCACTTTGGGGCTAGCAGCAAAAAGACTGAGTTTCTTGAAGCAGGAATTTCAAGGGTCCACTTAGGCATGCCCCTCTTGTCTTCAATAATAGCATTTTCCTCTCGGTGACTTCAAAACTTTGAATTTGGAAAGTTTCATGTCATCTCTCTATTGTGGATAGGGACAGTCGACACTGAGGCATACCTGGTCTTAGTTCTTTATTCATATTAGCTTCTTTATCCCCAGAAATAACCTGATGAGATGATACTATTGTTATCTCCGATTTGCAGGTAAGGAAACAGGTTCAGGGAAGTTACCTTATCTCTTGTCCCCTGGTCACGTAAATGTTGGAAACAGGCAGAATCGGTTCTCGACTCTGTGAGTTGAGTTAGGGCTCATTTACGGTTTACTGGAGCCCCGGGGAGACCCATGATGCTGAATATTAACATGATTGTATCTCTGCTCGAGGGATGGTTGGTAGTCCTCATTTTGGATGACATGCCCATATGTGTGGAACCACATTTTACTCACTTTTGAAAGTCACAGTCGTAGACCTGAGAGCTTATAATCCATCTACCCGTGGCACCATATTATATGAGACAGGAAAACTGACCTGTATCACTTGCAGGCAAGAGCAGCACAGTGTCCAAGCTGCCATGTTGCAAAACCACATTACCTAAGACAGTAGCTTCAATAGCAAGATCCACAAGACACCGTGTGGTTGAGGTTTGTCTCTTAAATCTCCACGTTCTTAGCAAATGGCATTATCCTATGTGGAATCAACTCAGATATTGACCAAAATAACAATGTTTTATTTTTATTTTTACTTTGTTATGGACAGAGGCAGAAAAAAAACCTATTCGGATAAAAAAAACTGATTTGCATACTTCGAAAGAAAAATTAAGAGGAAGAGAAAAGAAGTAACAACCTCCCATGCGTCAAATTCTTCATTGTGCAAAGTTAAATAACAGGTCTTAGTGCCCTCATCTGATTATTTCCTTAGTATACCTTCCTGGAAGTAGAACTGCTGTGTCAAAGGGTATGATGGGAAGGTTTATGCAGTTGACCCTTGAACAACAGGTTTGAAACATGCAGGTCCACTTATATGCACATTTTTTACAGCACTGAAAATGTGTTTTCTCTTCCTTATGGTTTTATTAATAACATTTTCTTTTCTCTAGCTTACTTTATCCTAAGAATTCAGTATCTAATGCAGATAGCATACAAAATATGTGTTAATTGGGTGTTTTCATGATCAGTAAGGCTTCTGATCAACAGAAAGCTATTAGCAGTTAAGTTGTTGGGGAGTCAAAAGTTATACTGGATTTTCCACTGTGGGGGTGGTGGGTGCTCCTAACCCCCCTCACCCACAGTGCACAAGTGTCAACTATAACACACTTCACCAAAGTGTCCTCCAGAAAGATGTCTCCCGGCATTCCAGAAGAGCTCTGCTTGCCCACACTCACCTGGGCTGGTATTATCCAGATGTTTTTGAATTTTGGCCCTGGAATGTGTTCAGATTCTGCTTGGTCTGTTTTTCTTTACTCTGGGGGTCTGCAATGCACACAGTCTAGCCCCACCTGCCACTCTGATCCCATTTTATACTCTAGTTCATCAGTGCTCAGCTCCAGCTACAAGGGTCTCCTCGCATTTCCTTCAACATCTCCTGCCTCCACACCATCTTTGCACATGCTGCTGTCCTCCTGGAATCTTTCTCCCCAGGCTATGCCTGGTAGACTTGTACTTTTCCATCAGCTGTGCACTTGACCACCTCTTTCTCAGGAATGCCATCCCTCTTACCCACATGAAGATCAGACCTGTGTGAAGTGCCCTTCAAAGTACCTCTCGGGTGAAACTTAACCCACTATGTAGTTTACTTATTAGGGTTCTATCTCCACAACTAAATTGTAGCCCTATGAACCCATCATGTTCTGTTATTGTTGTTTCCTGTTGTATTCTTAGCCTATAAGTGCCTAGGGCATGCTAGATACCTAACAAATAATATTTGAATAAATGAATTAATGAATATTAACAAACAAATAGAACTTACCTGAAGCCGCTGTTACACAGGGAGCATAAGTTAAACCTCACTAAATTGATTGATTGATGAAACCCTTAAGAGTCTCAGAGATTTTTTTCATTTGAAGAGTTCTCCCTTTAATTACTTGGAACCATTCTGATTCCTCTCACTATATCCCTCCTTGACATTAATACCTAAACCATGGACTTCCTTCCTAACACAATGACAAATTCTGGGATCCCATCCCAGTGACCGGGGATGACCTCTTTCCAGAGTATTTGACCATCTTCCTGGCTCAGATATAATCTGTCAGAGCGTAGAGTCCAAATAAAGAAAACAACGGTGTGTGTGTATACACTGGTGAGTACATAGCACTAGCCAACAAACCAACCCCCTCATCTCCTCACCATCTCCTGAGTGATTTTCTGCCTGAGCAGTCACTTATTTGTCAAACCCTGAGCATGGCTTCTGTAGAAGGAGATGGTGACATAGATTTAGAAGCAACCCAGTGGCTTTTTCCATCATTTCTCCCATCAGAGGAGATCTACTCAACACTGGACCACAATTCAAGGTCATTATATATTTGGTATAACCTGAGAACAAACCAGATTCTAGGCTTTATGCAGGGGACTCACTGACTGCCCGTAGGCTGAATCCAAGCCCATAAAAAGCTTCTGTTTGTACAGAACAGCGTGTAAACAGATGTGAATGTCTGCAGGCAGGGCGTGCCCTCTCTGGCCTGTCCCACATCAGCGCTGCCCTACAGAGCAGCCAGCACCCCCTTCTCATGCACATTGCCCATCAGGGAGCCCCTGGGATAGAACGCAGCAGATTATACTAATTTTCCCACTGCTCATAACAGTGACTACTCTTCCCACACGTATGTTTTCCTTCATGGGTTATTGTGAAATCTTTGTACCTATCCCTATTATTTTGAGAGGTCTTATGATATTTTCTATCCAGTCTTTCCTCCCACCTTTCATCATACGTCCCTTTCTACTGTTCACTTGGCCACAAAATCCAACTGTTTTGGAGCCTGGCCCTGTCCATGGTTTTTGTAGAGAGGGCGCCAGCTTGAATCATGAGACGAGACTTTATTCTGGACTCTGCCCCTGATAAGCCATGTGATGTTGGGCAAGTCACCTTGGAGCCCCAGCCCCCACTTGCCCATCCCAAAGTAAAGAAACGGGAATAGATGACCTCGCTTTCCTATCGACTGTCACATGTTACACTTGTGTGATTTTTTTTTTCTTGATCCTAATCCAAATAGAAGGAAATGTCAGGAGAAGAGTAACATTCACTTTATTTACTCAACAATTATTAGTTGAACAGTAAGTGCTGGGGATAGATCGGTGAGGAAGACAGATGAAGTCACTGTCTCTGCTAGAGGGAGAGAGTAAGCAAGTAAACACAGATGGCCAGATGGCAGTACATGCGATAAAAGCATGGTCACTTCATAAAGAGCCACTGGGTAGTGACTAATGAGACCAGGGAGGGCATCTCTAAGAAGATGACATCTGGGCTGTGACCTGAGAGAGGGGAAGTCGTGAGCCGCAAGAGGAACCGTCAAGGCAGAGGGGACAGCAAGCGCAAAGGCTGCGAGGCACATTTGAGGGCGAAAAGCAGGCCAGTGTGTCTGAAGAGTCCCAAGCGAAGGGATAGAAGGTACAAGGAGAGGGGAGGGAAGGAGGAAAGGTCAGGTGATAAAGGGCCTTGCAGGCTCAGATGAGCGCGGTGCTCTGAAGGGTTGTAAGCAGCGCAGTGTCATGGGACAGTCCCTGAGGCTGCTGACTGGGGTGTGAGTGGGAGGCTCGTCAGCACCACTGGAGCTGTCTGGGGTCGTGCAGGTGGAGAAAGAAGCAAATCTGGTTCGGTCTTGGTGGTGGGTCTGGCAGGTGGTGGGCCTGGCAGGACTTGCTGACAGGCTGCGGAGATGCAGGAATTCAGAAGCACCCTTGGGATTTTGGATTGAGCGGCCAAATGGCCACCGTGTCACAGAGCTGGTGTTAGGAGATCCCCAATCACAAGCATGAAATCTAGCAACCCTTCCAAGTCTTCTCCTAACATCTCCCTGCTCACCTTATAAACACCAGTTAAGACAGCTTTGTTCTTCCATTCAGCACATAGTTATTAATTGCTTACTACAAGCTACTTTTAAAGTAACATGGCTGTTTGGTTAATTTTAGTATGGTTGGTTTAAACAGCTTAAATTGGAGCCCACTTACTCAGTAATCTAAGCTACTGATGAGATGAATTCTTTTCTTAGCATTGGCAGGCTATTTGCAACCAATGAAGATGCCTCAGCTTCATGCCAGCTGTAAGAAAATAGTTTTGGTTCTCAATTTGTAGTATTCTAGAAATTCTCAGGAGATAGCCAAGATGAGGCTTGGGAATGTCTTACCCTTGTCAGACTCTGTCCAGTGGCACAGCTCAGCTCTGCACTGAAAATTTCGCTTGCTAGAGAGGAAAGGCACACAGTCAGAGGACTCCTCTGGTGTCTGTCATGGTGTCTGTTAGTAAGCGATGTACTCAGTCTGATCAGCTCCTTAGAACTGATTGTGGGCACAGGTCTGAGTATGCTCTGCACAGTGGGTTTTTTATTTATTTTTTTTTAAGATGTGTTTATTTATTTTAGAGAGAGAGTGCATGAGCAGGGAGAGGGGCAGGGGGAGGCAAAGAGAGAGAATTCTCAAGCTGACTCCCTGCTGAGCACAGAGCCCGCCAGAGTGGGAGGGGCAGGCTCGATCCTTGGACCCTGAGATCAAGACCTGAGCCAAAAGCAAGAGTCGTCCGCTTAACCCAATTAACCCAGGCACCTCACGCACAGTGTTTTTAAATATTCAAACCTGCAGCTGAGATCGCCAACTTAGTAAAAGCTCCAGTCTTAAGGGGTTATACTGATGAATTATCTGAGACCCTTCATAACTGGGGCAAAAGAAAAGCAAAGCCTGGTTAGCTGTCTTGAAGGGAAAAGACATGAAACCTTGACCAACTCCTGACCAATTTGGGTCCTAAAACTCGTAAATTTGGTTGTTTTATTCCACTCATGAACCCTGACTTATTCAAGTGCATAAATATTCCGCTTTCTGAGGATGATCATTCTAAGAGGCCTCAGATAAACAGGTGCAAAGTCATTTACTGAGCTTGGCTCACTTCCAAATGCCAGAAGCCTCATCTAGACTTTGGACATTTTCAGTTGCCATTTGTGGATATTTCTGCTCATTCCCACATTAGCAAGGGTGGAATCCCAAGCTCACGTCCCAAGTTCACTCCCAGCATTGCTGCCTTGAATGGCTGCAGCTGTCCTGGAAAGTCGTCTACTTTTCATGGCTTGAGGGACTCACAAAGACTTCCTCACACTCCAGATCCCACCTTCCAATACTCTGCAAATGATGCCTATTAGACCCGAGTGATAAGGCATCAGGTAGATGCTTTTTCCCCTTTGTAGGGAATTTTGCGGAGGCCCGAAGGAAAGGGGAAAAGTCATTCCCACATGCAGCAGCTGGAGTCAGCCACCTCCCCACAGGGTTGTTGGAGAAGCACCCATTCGAGAACTGGAAGTTCTGCTCCTGAACCTATCCACCTCTACCCCCATTTGTTACAGGATGACCAGGTGGGAGAAGGGAAGTTGGTCTCCTCTCCCCAAACTCTGGACAGGAAGGGAGTCTTGCCTCTCTTTTCCTCTGTGTAAATCTATCCACCCCAGGCTGGTGGGGCTGAGGGGGGCAGTAGAAGGGCACCCTAGACACCCACCATTTGGCATGAGTATCCCTTGGAGGGAGGGGAACGTGGAAGGAGGGTCCCTAGCACTGGCTGCCTCTCTGACAGCCCTCCCCGGAGAGAGCCACCTGCTGGACGAGGGCTTGCTGCTCCCTCTGCCTGCAGTCCTGCTTTATGTACGGCTCCTTCTGGCCATTCGTCGCTCAGTTCAGACATCATCTCTTCAGGGAGGCCTCTGCCCTCTGGATCTTATGCTCCAGAACAAGAGTATTCATTCAGTTGGGGGAAAGCATGGAGCATCTTGGAAAGTGCATCTAGGGTGTTCATTTTATTACAATAGAGATGGCCTCAATTGGAGGCTCAGTTGGAGGCCTGGAAAACATAGCTCTTAGGATATCGGGCTTCTTCCCAGATGTCTGGGAAGTAGGAGAGTGGAAAGTACCTCAGATAAAGGAAGTACTTACAGATATTTTCGTTCGAAGATTCAAATAATTTAAATACTAAAGAAAGTAGGGAGGATTATTAAACAATTCATAGGTCAGGACCTCTCCATTCCCACCGCCAGCGGTTTTGCACGTGGGGAGAGATGAGTGATATCTGCTGCCAGAAAAATGTTTCATCTTACCGAGAAGCTGAAATCGCCTTGGCCAGGATGAAATACTTCTTAGTGCTGTTATTTTGTGTAGACAAGTGAAATATCTGGTGGTTTTTTTGTCTGACTCCTTAAGGACACTCTTGAGGCTAAAATTTTTGAAGGTAAGCTTCTCAGGCCCAACCTTCCAGGTGACGTTGGCTTTGTGCTATTGTAACTTTAGTGTTTGGTGGCAGTTAAAGATGAGACAAGCCCCACTGAAGAAGACCTTTTCCGTAAACTCTGTCATCTTTCAAGTACATACATGAACTCCATGTACACGTTGGTGTTCTGATCGTGTCATGTCACTGCGTTGTGTTGTCATTGCATCCCACAAATGCTAATCACATCATGCATTGTTTCTATGGACAGTTTAACACGGTTTGGATATCACTGAGATTGTTTTGTGTTGGTGGCAAGAAGGCAAGCCATGGTCAGTAGTACAAGTCACAGGAGTGTGCGTGTGGGGAAGAGTTTTATAGATTACATAGTTACAGAAGACAATTCAGTATGTATGTGCAACTATGGATTTGGAAATAATGCACACCTGCGTGTTCAAGTGTGAACCTGTCAACTGTTCTTTGTGGTACGGGTCAATATGATGGTCACTTTATATGCCTGTTCCGCAAGTAAGGCACATTTTAGTCCTTTTTCTCATTCATTGGCTTCCCCCCCATCTATTATTTTGTGTAGACTATAAAGTAATCATCAATGATAATGAACAAGATAAAGAACAGGAGCTAATCAGTTGCATGAGAGACTTAAAAAAAATGCCTACACTTTTGAGTGTGCCTAAGTTTTTCCATGACTGGTTTCTTCCTAATACACATTAATACACAGTAATTCGGAATTTAGGTTCTGTACTGAGTGTGATGGTCAATTCCTACTGACTTGGTGGACTATTATTTCAACGTTGGCATTTTGATTTCATTTGTAATACGAGGGAGGCCAAAAGAAGATTCGGATAATACACACATGACTAATTTATTTAAAATATGCTTAGAATCTACCAGATTCTTCAAAAAGCATTCCTAAGCTACTTGCAGATGAATGGGGAAAAGGTGGAGTATCTTACTTTTTGCTCCTTGCATGACAGCCATGCAAGCATTTTGGTACAATGCAAACTACTAATTTGGCTGGCGTTCCAGGTTAAACAAATTAGATTACTTGGTGCGGTCACTCTCTGTCATATGCCTGGTTAAATCCTACCCTACGCTGCACTTCCTTATCCCCCTTTCCTCTGTTTTCTTTTTCTACGTAGCATCGATCACCACTCTCCCTCTGCCTGCCGCTCCCCCTGCTCGTGCTCTCTCTCTCTGACAAATAAATAGAGGGGAAAAAAAGAAAGAAAAGAAAATACTGTTCCTCAGACTCCAAAGTTCAGTTCCAGACATTGGACTTAAAATGACTTTACTAAGGTGTAGGTCCCCGCGGAGGCCAAGGACGGGACAGCTGCCCTAGTTCAGCGCAGCGTCAATGCCGTTGATAAGACAGTCTGTATTCTCCAGCTGGCTTTTGTTACCTGATAGAGAAATCAGAAAGATGGTTGGAAAATATGTAGCTCTGATCAAAAAACAGTTTAATGCAGTGATTAGAATTTAATTCCTGATATGTCACTTCACCCTTGGTAACGTAATGGAAGGGTCCTTTGACTGCCTGGGCATGCAAAGGTCACACTGATGACCAGTCTGATTAGAAGCCAGACCATCCCAGGAGAACTCCAAATGTTGCCTCTCCTTACTTTGCAGCCCAAGCCTACTGTCACCCTCAGGCCTCTGAACACACATCCTATTGATTGCTTCCTGCTTCACTTCACCAACATTCCAGGATCCTTGTTTCTAACATGAGTCCAGGACCCTGCCTTCAGTTCTTCATGGCTCCTTTTCCTTGAATGCTTGCTATTAGTGTTCTTGACCTTGGGCCACACCTCATTGTACATAAATTCAGAACTTGGACTTCTTTTTTTTGACATTGCATACGCAGAAGGAAGAAATATTGTTGAAAGAAATAAAAGAACTTTGAGGCCAGACTGACTTGGACTGTAATTCAAGCCCCACATTTGCTAGCCCAGCAGACTTAGAACCCTTTTTTTTTCCCTTGTGAAATGGGGAAAATACCTCCTCCCGTCCTGCTCACTTGCTGGGACTGGATGAAACGCTGAGTAAGCAAAGGTCTGTGGCAGTGCTGAGACTTTCTGGGCTCTCAGTAATCTTAGCCTTTTTTCTCCGAGCTGCCTGCATGATTTTCTAGACCAGCAAACTATTTCTGCAAAGGAGCAAAGGGTAAATATTTTTGGCTTTTCTGTACAGATGCTGTCGCAACCAGTCACGCAGGCCAGTAAAGCTCATTAGCTATGTAAATTGGCACCCGGGTTGTCCATGAGCATTGCATTCCACAATCAAACTGCAACCCAATACTAGAATTACTGTAATTCAGTCACTAAGAAGGTCTCTGACTCTTTCTGTTTCTCTCATAAGTCTCAGGCACAAATAAAAATTAAGCAGTTCCTTTCTACCTCATTCTGCTTTTAATTTAGAGGAAAATCTACAATGGCTCTGGGATGGCATCAATTTTCCTGAAATCTGTCTAGCTTTACAATCTTAGGAATAAATTGCTGGTATATAAGTTTTCTTTCTTTCTTTCTTTCTTTCTTTCTTTCTTTCTTTCTTTCTTTTTTTTTTAAAGATTTTATGTATTTATTTGAGAGAGAGACAGAGCACAACCTGGGGGGAAGGGCAGAGGGAGAAGGAGAAGCAGACTCCTGACTGAGCAGGGACCCCTACTCAGGGCTTGATCCCAGGACCCTGAGATCATGACCTGAGCCGAAGGCAGATGCTTAACTGACGAAGCCACCCAGGCGCCCCTGTAAGTTTTGTACGACTCACAGAATAACTCCTTCTTGTGGCAACACAAAAGTGGGGGGAATAAAGCTACTCCAGGCATATTTTAACCGTGAATCCAAAGTGGCTAGAAAAATTATCAGAGAAAGGAAAGCATGTCTATATGCCTTTTAAGATTTATACAAACTTTTACAAAAAACAAAAAAACCACAAGAGCTTGCAGAAGAGTATAACTTGACTTTTCACCTTTTAAAGAGCCTGCGCAGATAAAAGTCTGGTTGCGCAATGCCTCCTCCTCCAGGCTCAGCTACAAAGTAACCCTAGCTGATCTGAGATCATCAGCAACTACCACAGCATTTCTTTCTTCCTTCCTGGCTATACAATTCATCAAGGCTAGTGAATAGTCCGGGAGATGTCACCGTGCAAAGAAGAATGATGATGTCTTAGGCTTAATATAATGATAAGTAAGAAGCAGGGAGGGCAGTGTCATAGAAGCTGTCTACCAAGCAAGTACTCGATGCCGTGTATCCTCTAAAAGAATCCTTCAGGATAGATTGTCCCCATTTTACATGTAAAAATGCGAAAAGGTTCAGGACTCCTGGGCGGCTCCGTTGGTTAAACGTCTGCCTTCGGCTCAGGTCGTGATCCCAGTGTCCTGGGATCGAGCCCATTTGGTCTCCTTCCTAAACAGGGAGTCTGCTTCTCCCTCTGCCCACTGCTCCCCCTGCTTGTGCTCTCTCTCTGACAAATAAATAAAATCTTTTTTAAAAAAATTAAAAATAAAAATATGAAGGCTCAGAGAGTTTATAATTCTTCTTCCCAAATTCATCTAAATGGTAGGCATCAAGCTGGACTTGAAATCCTCAAATTCTCAGCTATAAATGATCATTCTGCTTGTACAACAATAAAGATGCCCTTTCAAAGACAAGGGAAAGAATTAAATATGTAGAACCTTGGGAAATCCTACCCTTTCTTTACTTTGTTTTCTGATTAGAACTGATTTTACTTGATCATCAGCCTTCAAGAAAAGAATGTCTTTAATTCAGTCGTTCCTAATGAATTCTGTTTAAATAACTGTTTCAGCTACATTGGGGGTTATACAGGCTGTCTGAACTAGTCTGAAAATCTGTAAACTTATTTTCCCAATGATAAGTCCACCAAATTGCTGATCACTTATTAATACTCACTTAGAGTAATGTTCAATTACATGTTATGGATTTCCAATGTCAATGAGCAAGTATCCCAGAGTGTTACATAAAGTATTAAAATTTCTGTATTACATTTACATCCATTCATTTTTATTAGACTTAATAGTTCTGAATGGCTGTGGCTTATGAGTAGGAAAGATGAGACAGAAAGTTAAGATCAATATAAATCTCGGCTTTGGCTATACTGGGAAATCACCCAGGGAGTTTTTTGGGTTTTTTTTGTTTGTTTGTTTTTTAAGATTTATTTACTTATTTTAGAGAGAGAGGGGAGGGGCAGAGGGAGAGGAAGAGAATCTCAAGCCAACTCCACATTGAGTGCAGAGCTGGCTGCGGGGCTTGATCTCTCGAACCTGAGGTCATGATCTGAACTGAACCAAGATTCAGACGCTTAACCAACTGAGCCACTCAGGTACCCCGACACCTGGGGAGCTTTAAAATGCACAATGTCTGGGGTCTATTGCTTAGAGATTCTGATATAATTTGAATTAAAGCCTTGCTATCAGGTATCAAGCTTCCTGGGTAGTTCTAAAAAGTAGCCAAGATTAAGAAGAAATAAAAAAGAAACAACAAAAAAAAATACTTTGTAGAAAAAGCAATACCCCATAGAAAGTACAACACTAGGTGGGGACCCTGATGTAAACTATGGACTTTGGGTGCTTACCATGTATCAGTGTAGGTTTTTCAATTGTAGCAAATGCGCCACTCTGGTGGGGGCTGGTGATAAAGAGAGGGAGGCATATGTGAGGGCAGGAGACATAAGGAAAATCTCTGTACCTTCTTCTCAGTGTTGTTGTGAACCTTACTAAAGCTGCTCTAAAAGTAAAGAAGTCTTTAATTTTAAAAAGCATACAAAATAAATATTTTGAAAAGAATTTCTTCTTTAATTTGGTTATAGGAAATGTCAATATATATGGAAATATGTCTAGGAAAATATTTAGTCAAGGTGATAATGTAAGCAGCTCTTTTAATTCTAAAGACTTTTTATGTGATACATGAAAGCACGCTTTTGAAAAGTCATACCTACGTGTGCCAGAACTTTCTAAGTGTCTTACGCCTGCTTTTCATGTAACCAAAATCATACTTTAAGGAAAATGTATGGCTTGTAGGTGTATATATTGGAAAATAAGGAAAACTGAAAATAAATGATTATAGCACAAAACTCCAGAAACCAAAAAATAACAAAGAAAATCAAAGAGAAAAGATAATGAAAGAAGGAAACAATGAAGATAAAGGCAGAAACCAAATAGGAAATCTAAAGAAAAAATGAATAGTAATAAAAAAATGAAAAGTTGAGGGGTGCCTAGCCGGCTCAGTCAGTAGAGTGTGTGACTCTTGATCTCAGGGTCATGAGTTCAAGCCCCATGTTGGGTGTAGAGCCTACTTAAAAAAAATAAATAAATGTCTTTTAAAAAAAAAGTTGAAAAGAAAAGTAAAATTACTAAATCTAATCTGGCAAACAATCACACCAAAAAGAGATAATGCATAAGCAACATTAAGGATAAGATAGAGTCTATGGTTACAAATATAGTAGGGAATAAAACAACTTGAGGACAATACTATAGTCAATAAACTTAAAAATCTATATAATTTTTCAGATAGTTTTCTAGAGATACACGAATGAAGATTAGTTCAAAAAGGCTTAGGATACCTGCCTAGAATAATAACCATAGGAGAAAACAAAGAGGAAACTAATCATTTACCTTGAATAAGGACACCATTTATCGTTTTCAAAATGAAAGATGTGTTCTTTCCCTCTTTCCCTAGTAGGAAAGAGACTTCTTTTTTGTTGTTGTTTTTTAAAGATTTTATTTATTTGTTTATTTTAGAGAAAGAGGGTGCAAACACGGGGAGGGGCAGAGGGAGAGGGAGAGAGAGAATCCTCAAGCAGACTCTGTGTTGAGTGCAGAGCCCAAAGCAGGGCTACATCTCATGACCCTGAGATCATGACCTGAGCCACAACCAGGAGTCAGCTCCTTAACTGACTGGGCCACCCAGGTGCCCCAAGGAAGGAGACTTGCTAGAACTTCACAACCAACTTCTGCTGCCATCTCATTAGCCAGAACTTAGTCGCACGGCCATGAGAATTTGAAAAAGGTCATCTTGACCTGGCTCCCTGTTAAGGTGAATGAACAGAGAGCTGAGGTAATAAAAGAGCAATCCATATAGGTCACAAAATGAACAAGTGAGGAAATCACATTTAAAGTGATACAGAAGAAGAAACCAATCAACCCATCCAGACGCAAACCCCATATGCGTTTATGTCAACGAAAGCCATGTGAGGAATGGTTTTCGAACAAATTCTTGGGAAATCTTGATTATGTCAGGATCTAGTCAGCTTTTCAAATGGAATTATAAACCCCTAGCAAGAGTGAATCGGGCAGAGGCCTGAAATGGAGTGGCTGGGTGTGTGGTGAGGTCAGCAGCTATGTGTGGCGCGAAGGACAGAGGGCTCCATGACGCTGAACTATAATTGGCTGGTAGAAATGCCAGCAAGTCAGGCTGGCAGCAAAAGAAGGGACTGAGCTCAATAATCTAGTAGCAGAAATTACATTTGCATTTCTGCCCGTTAGTGAGAAGCACGTGGTTCTTTGTAAAACAAACTTTCAGCAAAACGGTTTTGGCATATTGAACACACTTACTCTTTTAAAAATCATGTCAGTTAATTAAACTGTGTGATTATAATTATGTGGGAGAAGCTCTGCAAATATAAAAAGAATGAAAACTGATGCAAGTAAAATGATAATAGTTGTCCTTGATTGCTGGGGTAATTTTTTCTACATTTCTAATTTTTGCTCTCACATACTCAATAACTTCATACTTGAAAAAATAAGCTAACAAATGAATTTGGTAAAATCAAAGCTCTATAGCTCCAAACACAATCGATTAAATTTTTAGGCCTTATGCACCTGGTAAGATTGATAATTAGGACATAAACATAGATTTTTTAAATTTGTTTTTAGGAGATAAATATATTTAAATCAACAGTGGTCTTGTATTGTCCGTGATCAATTAGAATGATGATTTGAAAAGAGATGTCACTATATATTTATACAGTTCATCCAGGAATAAACTTAACAAGAAATGTGCAAGATCTATGTTTGTGAAGAAATAGTTTCAAAAATACACATATATATACATATATATATGGAGAAACACATCTTGTTTCTGCATGGGACACTAAATACTATAAAAATACTATAAAAATCCACATTAGTGTATTAAAATGCAATTTCATTAAAAAAAATCCAATTAGACTTTGCTTTAGAACCTGACCTGGGAATTCTAAATTCATCTGGAAAAAAGCAGAGAAGAAATTTATTTTAAAAAGAAGAAAAACTAAAGAATAACAAGGAAGTAGTTGTCTTTCTTGAAGTCTTGTAAAACTGCAGAAATTATAAGAGCTTTGGACAGTCACAGAAAAAAAAAAAGAGAGAGAGAGATTAAGGAGGTGAGGAGACCAGACTGCATGTGTGGGGTGGATTATATGATCCAGGGGGTATTTCAACTCCAGCTCCATGAATAGTGCTGAGAATGGTATTTTGGAAGTAAAAGAAACAAAGTAAGAGTTCTCCTTCAAATCATAAGTAAAATACGTATTTTTCATATGGACCAATGACCAGATAGATTAATGAATGACAAATTTATCCAAGCAAGTAGATGGAAAAACCAGAGATCTATTTTATAATCTTGGGATGAGGAAGTCTTTCTTAAAAATAAAATTCAGAAGTCATGAAAGAAAATTGTAACATAAATAGTAAACAAAAGATTCATATAAAAAGGTAAGCAACCAAATAGTTAAAGTGGCAAATCCAAAGGAGAAATACTTAAGTCTAATAAATATATTAAAAGACATTCATCCTCACGCATTTATCATGACGTGTAGACTAAAGCATATTAAGAGCCATTTTTCATACATTAGACTGGTTAATATTGAAAAGATTGATCATACCCAGTAGTTGCAAGGTGGTGGGGAAAAAGTATTTCTAGATGTGATGGTGGGAATGTAATTTGGTGAGCCTTTGGGGCTTAATCTGCATACATACCCATGGATATGTGCCCAAAGTGTTATCTATAAAACTGAAAAATTAGGGGATGCCCAGGTGGTTCAGTCGGTTAAGCATCTGCCTTCAGCTCAGGTCATGATCCCAGGGTCCTGGGATTGAGCCCTGCATCGGGCTCCCTGCTCAGTGGGGAGCCTGCTTCTCCCTCTTCCTCCCCCCCCCCCCGCTCATGCTCTCTCTCTCACTTTCTCTCTCTCAAATAAATAAATAAAATCTTTAAAAAAAAAACTGAAAAATTGGAATCTACTGAATGCATGTGAGGGACCAGTGAGATGAACTCCGGTTTAACTGTGCTAGAGGATGCAATGCAGCAGGGTCAATAGGGGCAAGTAGATCTGCATGTAGGGACGAGAAAAAAAGTGCATGACATATCACTGAGTTAGGAAACTGTTGGATGAATGTGTGCAAGGATAGCTTGATTCAATTTTTTATTTTTTAATTTTTTTAAAGGTTTTACTTATGTATTTGTCAGAGAGAGAGCAAGCACAAGCAGGGAGAGGGGCAGAGGGAGAAGCAGGCTCTCCGCTGCGCAAGGAGCCCCATGCAGGACTTGATCTAATGACCTGAGCCGAAGGCAGATGCTTAACCAACTGAGCCACCCAGATGCCCCTTAATTAGATATTTTTTACAAATTCTTTATATTATGTTGAGAACAGGGGATTTTTCGCTTTCATTTTATACACGTTTATATTGTTTCAAATTTTATTACCCTTGTCTTTTTAAAACACTCAAGTTAAGTATCTCTCTCTCAGTCCACGGCTCCAACTTCCCTTGCTCTCACTGGGATCCAGGCTACTCATCGCCTCTACTCTGTGTATAAAAGCTTTTGGAAAATAGTGATGCCTAGGTTCTGTCTCAGAACAAGTAAGTCAGAATCTCAAGGGTTAGAACTGAGGCACCCAAAGCCTGGTCTGAGAGCTTGTTAGAAATGCAGATTCTCAGGCCCCACCCCAGACCTACTCCATCAAAGTATGCCTCTTCAGTCACATCCCCCAGGCAATTCATTTGCACATTAGACTGAGAAACGCTGACCATTTCTTTTCCTGACTCAGGGTCCATTATTTAATATCTGTAAATTCCACTTTCCTCAACTGTAAAATAGGGGGAAATGATACCTGTGATAGGTGAGCTTGTGTGTATAAAGGATCCAGAGTCCCACCAGGCACATAGTAGGCACTCAGTAAATGGTAACTCTTTTTGTGCTGGTCACTTTCAACTTTGCACATCCAAAGTGGACGGCTCACCCAACTGACCTCCACTTACCAACTCGCCAGAAAATCCTGTGCTTTCCGTTCTATGAGGCATACAGACCACTGTTCTTTTTTTTTTTTTTTTTTAGATCTTTATTTATTTATTTATTTTACAGAGAGATAGAGACAGCCAGTGAGAGAGGGAACACAAGCAGGGGAAGTGGGAGAGGAAGAAGCAGGCTCCCAGCGTAGGAGCCTGATGTGGGGCTCGATCCCAGAATGCCGGGATCATGCCCTGAGCTGAAGGCAGACGCTTAACGACTGAGCCACCCAGGCGCCCCAGACCACTGTTTAGGATACATGAGGCAGTAGCTACTCTCCAGTGCATCCACGTGCTTCTGCTCCCTCAAGTTTAACTGTGTTGACCGAGAGGCAGCTGGGTGTGTTCCCAAACCCGTTTATGCCAGTAGCGCTTGTTTTTGAATTACATACTTTAAATACTGTGTAAACTGATGAAATAGGAATCCAAAAAAGAAAATTGTTCCTATGAAACACTAAGTTGAAGGCTTTCAAAAGCCCCAATAAATGCAAGTTTCTAAAAAATAGGTATGGGTGAGATGACCGTGGAAGACAAAAGAAAAGAAATCATATACATGTATACAGCTATATTCAGGTTGCTTGGCAAGGTTTGTAAAATTTTCAGTCCGATATAAGGGATCCAAAATTGAATTCACAGTTGATGTTTTGTGGGTGAGTTTAAGAAAGATTTATCCACTTGTGCTCACACGGAGGCCTTGCTCTAGGTCAAAAGATTAAGGATGAGTATTTATTTATATGTTTCAAGTTAAAATAAAGTGTTTCCAGTACAGATAGTCATCTCTCTGAAAGATTTCCCATGGGGTCTGGTCACGGAAGGCTTGGCACTCGGCAGGGCCCAAAGAGAAATTGTCTCTGCCGCAGCCTCTCCTTGGTACCCACTGTGTGTCCTGATTCTTCCCCTGTCCTTATCTGAAGTCTTGAGCAGCTCTCCCAGTCACTCTAGGTGTGAAATGTCGTGAGGTCACCTTTGGTCTCAAGGAAAGCCTTGTTTTAGTAATTAAAAGAATCAGTTTAGTGTAATCATAAAATTCCGAATTTTTTCTCTTCCCCTCCCTAAGCCTCGATTTATGCCAAGAAATCTAGGGTCTTGGGAGTTAAAGGCACAGGGGCCATGAGGGCAGGTGGGTGTCCTTCCTCTTTCAATGCCTCTCCTTACTAGCTGCTTTTCCATCCCCTCCAGGGTTGGGCCCAGGGCACGCAGGGTTAGACAAAGGGCACAGTCTTCCATGGATGGTGACCTGGCACTGCTGCTCGTTGGTCTTGGGTGTGCAGGCTCAACTCTCTCATGAGGTATTTTCCCCATTGAGCATCCCCACCGAATTGCATGATGAAAGCAATAACTCCTCCACCTGCCTGCTCTCACTGCCAACACTCAACCCTCAGACTGCTAGTTTGAGGAACTCTGCAGAAGGCTTTTACTGGGTGGGCCTTCTTAAGAAGACTCCAGGCCAGCTCCCTCACATGAACCCACACAGCTAACCAGAAAATCTCTCACCTCCTTGTCCCAATGTTGGTGAAAGTACAACTTGCTTCCTGTGTTATTATTACATAACTGCAATGTCAGCCACAAGTGCTTGCTCTTGGACACCCAGGGTCTCCAAGTACCATTGTACAGGTTATAAACATTGTCATCTATGTGGATGGCACCCTCTACAGTTGTGCAGTGTACAACTTGAACAGTCATCCTCTAGAGTTCAGACACTAGTCCACCGAATTCCAGAGAACACAGATCAAGTTCCTCAAGTGACTCCCTCAAAGCCTTTTTCACTTGGATGGCAAAGTGAGGAAGCACATCTCTCCCCGCTCCCCAACCCTGACTAAGAAAAGGGGGAAATGTCAGGGCTCTCCAAGAATTTTCTCCATAAGAATCCTCTCTCTTTGATATCTTTAGCCTCCTCTTTGACCTCCTAGCTCCATCTTAAATTACTTCTGAGGATCACAAAAAGATTTTTTTTACCACCTGGCTTAGGTAGGACACTTTGGAATATGAGTTTATTGTTTGTTCTTATACCTTCCTTCAAATTGGACAGAAATTGCTCTTGTTACACCTTAAAGTGACTTTTAAAATTAATTGACCAACTGTGGACCCAGTTGCTGCTGTACGTGGAAACACTATGTGTAGGAGGATGAGCCAACCAAAGGGAATCAAGCATGCAGAGAACTTTCACAGAAGTGTTGTTTTCCATGAACACAATTTAGATCATCCTTGAAACATCTGCCAGAACAAATCTAAGTGGAAGGGTAAGGGAGCCAGGGAGGGGTCCTGCTGGTGGAGAGATTGAGATTGAATGTAACTATTCACTTGAATTATGTTCTCATGTCTATTAAAACTTGGTCTGGCAAACATCAAAAAGACACAAGAAGGGAATAATCGTAGCTTCTCTTACTGCTCTGTAAGCTAGAATGACTGTTAAAGAGATGTCAGGTCAAATATTTACGAATTTGTGTCATGCAATGGCTTTGAACGCCATCAAAAGATCATGGCCTAAACCCCATAGGATGACATACTGCTCAAGAATGCAGTTGCTGGAGCCATAAGGAGGTGGCCCTCCAGGTCCACACTCATGGGCTCAGCCATGTTTCCCAAAGGAGAGCACGAAGCTAGCATGGCCAGGTCCTGATGGGTGTCTCCCCAGTCCCATGCTGCTCCAGAGTTAGCCTTCCCCAGTGTGAGTTCAAGCAGGAGGCCAGACCCCCACTACCCACCTGCTGAGCCCTTGTCCTGTTGGGTCAGACTTGTATGTTATGGTTTTCAAGGTCAGTGCTGCAAGAAGCAAATGTCCTTCAAGCCCTTCCAACTATGGTGAAACAACGTGGCCATTAGGTGGATAGCAATGTCTTGTTAATGACCCTGATGCCTAAAGACATTGCCCAGTAGGAGTCACAAAACACGTGTTTTTGTTTTGTTACCATGGGCAATGTTGCAAAAAATTAGTGTCCAACATTTAGATATTAGGATATTTCGTGTGAAGAGGTGGGATGCTTTTTTTTTCTTGTCTTAAAATTAGGATCTTTCTCAATATACCAGGCCTGAATTCCTGCATGGCAATGGATAACTCAAACACTGTTTCTTGATACCCTGTGATAACAAACACATTTGAAAATGTAGGCCCTGAAATTGTACAGCGGTGTCCAGTGGTAAGGCAGGTCACACAGTTAATGCAGGTTTGCTTACCTGACTTTAAAAAGATCATCCTAAAAATAAAAGCTAAACTTGATATTCTCTTTAAGGAATTTCATGGACTGCATTGCAATCTCCTGCCCCCGTTGGAGAAACACACTGTAAGAGTCCTGACCTGATTCACCTGGAAGATGCCTCCAAATCTTTCAGGCCCAAATGTTATCTCCTATGCCAGAACATCCCTAGCCTCCTCGGGCTGATCCCCTGTGTTTCCATTACACCTAATGCTAGTGAGCCTGTTTCTGATTACATAATCATCACTTGTGTCCACAACTGGACTGTGAGCAATTGGAGGAAAAAGGTAATAATTTACAGGGTATTCCGAGCATCGGAGCTATAATAGCCAATTAACGCTTCTTTCATAGCGCATCATCCTTCAGGTCTCCGATTAAATATCATTTCTGTGAAGAAAGCACTCAACCTTTCCTGACTCAATTGGCTTTACCAGAGCCCCTGTTACGCCTCTCGAAACCTGGTGAACTTGTTCACAGCAGCTGTTACAATGGTAGTTCATTGGTGGGAATTATTATTATTTTTTAAGATTTTATTTATTTATTTGAGAGAGAGAGAGCACAAGCAGGTGGAGCAGCAGGCAGAGGGAGAAGCAGACTCCTCACTAAGTGGGGAGCCTGACTCAGGACTCGATCCCAGGAACCCGAGATCATGGCCTGAGCCGAAGGTAGATGCTTAACCTACTGAGTCACCCGGGCGCCCCCATTGGGAATTATTTGTTTGTGATGGCGTTCTTCACCATATTCATGAGGCTGGACCCGTATCCTCTTGCTCCTCAATGTATTTGCCCGTCTTCCTTGTACAGTGTCCAGCAGCTATTCTCAAGTGGTTGGACGGCTCATTCATAATCGTCCAGAGTCATGAGTATCCAGCAGAATAATTCTGCAGCCACCCCGGGGCTCCTATTTTCTATCACCTATCTGTGTCTGTACGTTCCAGAAGGAAGGGCCCGTGCCTTCTTTTGCTTACTGCTGTGGCTCCAGTCCAGTGCCTAGTTCAGTGCCTGTGTATGTGGAGCACCACCTGTGCCCACCTCCTGTTCCAGCCACTACCCCAGCCCCCAGTTCTGTGCAAGCATTCAGCTACGTGATGCAGGTATAATGTGTCAGTATCCCACTGGGCCCACACCACATCACTCTCTCTTCCTGCCCTGGTGCTTCTCTGGCCCAAGGTACAGAATCCTGGGAGAACCCACTTGACTCACAAGAATACACAAGCCAGAGGCCAGAGTGTTAATGCCTGTGAGGCCATTCTTGGTCCATGTGGACGGTTACGAGATCCACTTCAGAAATCTCAAGAGGTCCAGGGGGCTGGGGCACAGCAGCCCACAGTGCTAGCCAACTTTTTAATGCATCCTTGTGCTGCTGTCTTCCCCTCTGTCCTTTTTCAGTCTCCTGGCCTCTCACTCCTCCCCGGGATCGTTTCCCAAATACACCTCTTGTCTCAGGCTCTGCTTTCAGGGAAATCCAGGCTAAGACATGATGCAACAATTTGTTGTTGAAAGAATGAATGAATGACCCAGTGAATGAATAAAACCTTAACCATTTTGGAAACAAGAGCATAGTTGGTTTACCAAAAATATCATGAATGATTATTTGCATTCATTAGAGTTCCTAAGAACAATTACCTCTGATAGGTAAAAAATGTTGTCCAAAAGAACATCTTTAAAAGAATACACTCATTAAAAAGCAAGAAGAGAATGGAGGGTGGTTGCCGGGAACTGGAGGGAGACTGGAGGGACTGGAGGGATTCCAGTTTGGGAAGATGAAAAATTTCTGGAGATGGCAGGTGGCGATGGTTGCACAGCAATATGAAGATACACAGCACCCCTGGAATGTACACCTGAAGATGGTTAAAATGATACATTTTGTTAAGTATATTTTACCACAATCAAGAATTATAACAAAAATTATAAGTATAATATGATTACAATGATAAAAAATATGAAGAACATAAATATTAGTAGGAAATAAATACAAATGTTGATAGCTGTGATATGGGAGTGAGATTTTGGAATATATCATTTTTAGCTTCCAATTTTCTCTGCCTTTTTTCTACTGAATTCTTAACCCAATAATGGTGATGACAATGCTATTATTCTTTTGAGATGGCCCCAAAACATGAATCTCCATATTTTAGCTAACACATTAAATTCCAAGTACAAAAGGAGACTTACTAACGAGACTGCCTGTCTTTAATAATGATAGTGGGAAACTTCGTTTTGTTCTCTTCAATTTCTCATTTGTTAGGACTTAATTTTGACAGGAGGTAAAAATGAGACCATAACCATTGTATGGCTTACTTTTGTAATGGACATGCTTATAACATATATTATGTATTTTACAGTCTTATGTGAACTGTGAACATCAAAGGGAGGAGTGCTTTCCCTTTTTACACAAATAAGGCTAAGCCCCCATTAATGACCTCCTTAATCTCCTTTTACCTCCCATTTTTATTGTTATTATATAGTTTGCTACCATTGATTCTACATTAACATCAGTGTTCTTTTATCAAGGTTGTCACACTTTCCTCTCGCACTGTTGTGGATTTAACTAAGTCTGTTTATCCCCAAACTTAGTGATTAGTGTGCGCACTCCATCTGCATCCTGCTACCACTACTGATGGCAGGACTCAGATTCCAGCTCAGTTTCATCACAGCCACCATTTCTGTGTTCTGGAGCAAGTTGCTGTATCTTGTTTCCAACTGACTTTTCAGAAACAGTAGAAGGCAACATAATGAAATTGAGAAATCCTTAAGAATTCCTATATGCATTTTCTAAGGGTCGTCCCATGAAAATAGGTTTTATGGTCAAATATATATGAAGAAAGGTTACATGTTCATCCTCCTGGTAGAGACCAACAATGCACAAGTGTTTTAAAGGCTCTAAGAAGTTCTTCACTAAAAAAAAAAAAAAAAAAAAAGAAAAGAAAAAAAGTAGTAATTTATCTTTGCTGATAAATGAATAAATACCTGACTACTGAAATGTTTCTTTTATGTAACACCAATTTTTGTAAAGATTTTATTTATTCTTAGAGAGAGAGCGTATGCACGCACGGGCATGCACGTGAGTGGGGGGAGGGGCAGAGGGAGAGGGAGAAGCCGACTCCCCACTGAGCGTGGAGCTCTTGAGGCCTGCTTGATCCCAGGACCCTGAGATCATGACCTGAGCCAAACAGCAGACACTTAACCGACTAAGCGACCCAGGCACCCTGTAACACCAATTTTAACATCCCTTGGAATGAAGGTTCTACATAACATACTTTGGGTTTTACAAAAATAAAAGTAACTAAATCGGCAAGGGGGATGCAAGATCTTCTTGGTACAGTGGAGAATTCCCTGTCACTGTAAAAAAGGAAACCGTATGACAATTAGAAAATGGACCATGATATGAAGCTCTTCGTGGCAAACTGAATTGCCTACAGTGACTAGGTAGAAATGAGAAAACCAGCCGGGATGGGTGCCAGGCAACCCACACGTGGGCAATGGAAGTGACACGCGGGGGGCCATGCCCTCTCTCATAGGTGCAGTCACCAATCAGCATCTGCTACTCTTCCCATGTACATGCACCGGCCGGTACTGCCAGACTGTGTGATTGCTTGTGGAACCGCCTTTGTATGGAAATTGTTCTAGGGAACAATGTATTGTTCTGTGGACACCCCTTTATTCAAAAATATTAGTTCAATAAAATAAAAAAAAAGAAACACTGTAAAGGCCAAACAAAACACTTGGGCAGGCCAAATTTGGTCCATAAGACAATTGTCTTAAGTCCTCGCAGTGGCGCTCAGAAATGAGAGCCCCTACCCTCAATGATCTAAAACTGAGAGTTTGGAAATTCCTGTGCCATGTTTTCAACAGTTGGCTTCCATCCCAATCAAATGGCCACCTCTTGCTGTAAATGCCTTCTTGACTGCCTGGGAACCGACTTAACTGAAACACGTGACAAAAGAATGAAAATGCATTGAGTGAGGATGTGAAGGGACCTCCTATGGGGAAAGAATAGCAATGTATACTATCTGGGTTTTGATCAGCTTATTCTTTCCAGCTGTTTTCCACATTGCATGGAGTCACTGTGTTGCCCGAGAGATCTCAGGGACAGCCATCAAGCTTTCAGAAGATAATTTTAATAAATTCTTCTGTTCAGAAATAGCTTTTGCAGTTTAAAGCTGTTTTAGGACAACATATAATTGATCCCAACTTGCATAAACACAAGCCACTATGGTGTCAAGATTTTATGATTGCTGGTCTTCTTTAAAAGGGGGTTGGGGGCCAGAATGAAAATGATTGATGAAACTTTACCAAAATGACATCACATCTCTCCTTTCAACTTCTTCAAATCTTGCATAACGATAGAGCTTTTGATCATGGTGAGGCAGAGGAGAAGTATTTTAGTGGAAGAGCTGGATGGGTGAAAAAGGAGAGCAAGGCAGGAAGGAGAGAGCGGGGCCATCACTTATCTAGGGCATTGAATGAAAGGCGCCTTCAGTCTTTTAATTACCTTTTGAAGGTAATTTGACAATGCAACTAATGAGAAACTAATCTTTGGCATCTTGTCTAATCTTGTTTAAATCTTACTTAATTCCAGAGTTAGTGAGTCATTAATGCAAGCAAATGGGTCATTCCTAGAGTGACAAACTTTCTTGAGGGTTGACCATTTACCAGGCATCATACTGGGTATAGAGATTAAGAAAAAAAAAAAAAAAGACACTACAAGGACTTTGTCCTCCAAGATGTGCCAGGTCAGGGAGGAGAAAATCACATTATCATAATGTGGTAAGTGCCACGAGAGACAGCTATATCCATGGCATCACAGGGACATGGAAGGAGTCACCTAACAGCCTACAGGTGGGTAGGAGAAGGGAATATGGACAGGTCAGGGAAGGAGTCTACAAGAAGGTCTTCGATGGGGAAATGCCATTCAACACCTGTTAGTAAAGTTATATCATGTTAATTCAATATGACCACGGGAACACTGTGGCCAGGAAAGCAAATTCCCGAATAAGAGGCTTCTACATTTTAGATGGGTTAACTCTGCATTAATCCACACCAAATGAGTGTTAGTCCTCAGCTTTCATATGTAGATTGTTTTTATTATTTGATATCTAAAAGCAACCCTCAGTGACTGTATGCTTACAATCACTGGAGAAGCCGGCTGTGTGTTTTGAAAACTGTCATACTTTTAGAAGTACTTGTAATCAATATGTTTTCTCCTTTACAAGGGTGTCTTTATACCAAAACAGTACTGCCACCTTTAAAATGTCCTTATAGAGCATGTGGCTTGCGCGTGCCCTCTTACGTCAAGAACTTCTTAACTATACCAAGCATAGTCCATGCACAGTTGGCATCTGTAGATGTTACTGGAATAGGCTGTGTAAATTCACGAATTGGCTGCAGTTTCCATGAAAGTTTTTACTACACTGACTGACCTCATGTTTATTTTCCAAAAGTAAGAATTTAATGAGACCTTTGAATGCCTCTGTGCTGGACTTACATAGTCAGTGTTTTCTGCTTAAAACCTATGTGTTTAAAATAATGAACTAGACCCCTTTGCGTCACCTTGAAAAGACAATGTTTCATGTCTACTATCTGAAAATTCTTGGCATGTGGATTCTTCTAGCTCTGCCTCTCTTTCATTTGTTTTAGAGAGTCACTAACTCTTTCAAAGATTACTACTCCTGTAATAAAGATGAGAAACTTGGTTGTCCCATGTGACCATCCCAGAGCCAGTCCTTCTTAGTAAAGATAAATAGATTAATGCGGGTGTGACCCTGATGTCAGCTGACATCTCCAAGCCTTTTTGATATTAAATAAAATTGGCTTAACCTTCCTAAATCACAGCCAGTTGAGAAGTTCCAAGCCCTCACCGGGATTTGGGGGAATTAGCCAGGGCCCTAGGCTCACGTGGTGTCACCTCTGACTCCAAGTTACTGCTCTGTTGAGCTGTCCCTCACAGTTCATCTCCACAGCTCTCCTGTCATTTTTGTTCTGTGCCAACCTGGGTGACTTCTCATTGATTTCCACAGAAAACACCCACCCAGAATATTTGTATAGCAGCCTTTACTGGGACTTTTGTATGCCGTGGAGAGCATTTACAGGGCAGAAATGCAAACTGCTGAACAGGAATCATGAGGCACCTTTGTTGGTCCGGGTCCCTCCGCCACCCTGCCGTCAGAAATGGCTCCATCCTCCCTGGCTCCCCCCCGCCCCCGCCCCCTACCTGCAGATGACAGCTTCGGTCTTGTCACTCGGCCAGTCTCCCTCAAGACTCCCACCATCTCCGTGCTTCCCCGGTTTCCAGGCTGCCCTCCCTCCGTTTCTGTCCCTCGGGTCCCCTCATTTCATTATGCAGAAGGGCTGAGCTCCTGAGCCTGTACGCGGAGTAACCAAGGAAAGAAATGTCCTGAAAGGACACCGTGCAGCTCACAGACTCACTCCCGGAGCACCAGAGACACAGACCAGGAAAAGGACGAGAACTAATGAAGACTCCGCGGCCGCAGCCAGAGCGAAGAGCCCCGGACACCACGGCTGCCCCTACAGAACAGTCGAGGCCCCTGCTGGAAGTCCCCGGCCCTCCGGCTGAGGATGCAGAGGCCGCCACTGGCCCTGCTGCCCAGGCAGCTACTGAGAAGGGAGATCGCCCATGCTGCTCGCGGGGCCACCCCGGAGCCGGAACAGCTTCCCCCCTGCCCTGCTCCTGTGCATCGCTAGCTCCCACTTCCTAATGCGGGGTGCAGGCAGCTGCTCGTCAAACCCATGCCCAGCCCTGTCGTAGCCGCCAAGAAGCCCGACAAATCAAGCATCTGGCTTTTTGGCTTCTATGGGGGAGACTCTGCTTCCCACCCAGCCTCATACAGCGGGAGGGTAAACACAACCATCCGAAAGGGGTTCAGATGTCCAGCAGCCCGAGGTAAAAATGTCCGTGTCGCCTTCCATTGTCCATTTGTCTCCTGGCCTTTCTGGCGCCAACCAAAGACTGAACAATAGCCTTTGTAAAACAAAGGGCCACGTTCCCCATCTTTGCCTTCTAGGAACGCAGAAACTCAGTTTTGCTCTCTCAGACTTTCTCTCAGGCTGTCTTCTGCCTGAAAGGAAACTGCGTATTTCAGGCAACCGAAATTTTGGAAGCATCAAGGCAGGTGCCCAAACCCTACTGTTTAAGATGACTCGTCATTTTTTTTTTCCAGGTTCTGTTTAAAGGAAAACTTTAAGACAATTTCTGTCCCTAAAGTTCAGTTTTTATTTTGAGCAGTTTCTAGTAAGTCCTGGGATTGTAATAGAAGGGGTAATTATAAGGACAGGAGAGAGACTCTGTTGACTCCCGGAGGCTGTGTCTTCCTTCCACGTTTTCTTTATACCTGCACTGACCATATACCTGCATTGCCCGTATACTCACAGTGTCTAATACTAACTTCTGGGCACTTGAAATAGGGCAAATCCAAATTTCAACACTTGAAATGTATCGAAAGTATAAAAGACCAGATTTTGAAGACTTAGTACTTACTTAGCATGTAAATTATCTCATAATTTTATATTGATTGTCTATTGAAACAGTATTATAGATATATTGAGTTCAGTAAAATATATTATTAAAATTCATTTCACCCGTTCCCTTTTTCCATTTTCTAATGCAACTCCTAGAAAATTTGAAGTTACATGTGTGGCTTATATAATGCTTATATTACACTGCTTTGCACTCTGAAATACACCTATAATTTTTTAAAATTTTATTTTAATTTCAGTATAGTTAATATATATTGTACTAGTTTCAGGTGTACAGTATAGTGATTCAGCAATTCCGTATATTACTTAGTCTTATCATGATAAGTGTACTCTTAATCCCCTTCACCTATTTCACCCATTCCCCCACCCAACTGGTGACCATCTGTTTATTCTCCAAAGATAAGAGACTGGGTTTTTGGTTTTTTGTTGGGTTTTGTTTTGTTTAGTTTTCTCTTTCTTTTTTTTCTCCCTTGTTCATTTTTTCTTTTATTTCTTAAATTCCACACATGAATGAAATCATTTGGTATTTGTCTTTCTCTTGACTGGCTTATTTCACTTAGCATTATACTCTGTAGATCCATCCATGTTGTTTGCAAGGGGCAGGATTTCATTCTTTTTATGGCTGAATAATATTCCACTATGTGTGTGTGTGTGTGTGTGTGTGTGTGTGTGTGTGTGTAATTATATGTACATACACACATATACCACCTCTTCTTTATCCATTTATCTATCAGTGCACACTGGGCTGCTCCCATAATTTGGCTATGATAGATAATGCTGCAATAAACCTAGGGGTACATGTACCCCTTTGAATTAGTGTTTTTGTATTCTTTAGGTAAATAGTAGTGAGATTACTGGATCATATGATTATTCTAGTTTTAATTTTGGGGGGAGCCTCTATACTGATTCCACAGTGGCTGCACCAGTTTGAATTTCCATCAGCAGCGTATGAAGTTTCCTTTTTTCCACATCCTCACCAACACCTTTTGTTTCTTGTGTTTTTTATTTGAGCCATTCTGACAGGGATGAGGTGATATCTCAGTGTGGTTTTGATTTACATTTCCCTGATTATGGGTGATGTTGAGCATCTTTTCTTGTGTCTTCTGAGAAGAAATGCCTGTTCGTGTCTTCTGCCCATTTTTAATGGGATTATTTGGTTTTGGGGGTATTGAGTTGTATCAGTTCTTTATATATTTTGGATACTAACCCTTTATTGGATATGTCATTTGCAAATATCTTCTCCCATTCGGTAGCTTGCCTTTCAGTTTTGTTGTGTGTTTCCTGTGCTGTGCAGAAGATTTTTATTTTGATGTCACCCCAATAGTTTATTTTTTGCTTTTATCTTCCTTGCCTCAGGAGACATACCTAGAAAGATGTTGTTATGGTCGATGTCAGATAAATTGTTGCCTGTTCTCCCTACTAGGATTTTTATGGTTGCAGGCCTCAAATTTAGAACTTTAATCCATTGTGAGTTTATTTTTGTGTATGGTGTAAGAAAGTGGTCTGGTTGCATTGTTTTGCCATATGGCTGTCCCATTTTCCCAACACCATTTGTTGAAGAGATTGTCTTTTTCCCAATGTATATTCTTCCCTCCTTTGTTGAAGATTAATTGACCATATAATCGTGGGTTTCTTTCTGGGATTTCTGTTCTGTTCCATTGATTGATGTGTCTATTTTTGTGCCAGTATCATACTGTTTTGATTACTCCAGCTTTGTAATGTAACTTGAAATCTGGGATTCTGATCCTTCTAGCTTTGTTTTTTTTTTTCTTTTTCAAGATTGCTTTCGCTGTTCAGGGTCTTTTGTGGTTCCATACAAATTTTAGGATTGTTTGTTCTAGTTCTGTGAAAAATGCTGTGGTATGCACCTATAATTTTCAGTCATTTAGCATGTAGCCCATTCTATTCCTGCATACCACAAAAAAAAAAAAAAAAAAAAAGCCTTTGGGACCAGAAGACACAGTTATACCAAAAATACTCTTATAAAATTCCTTTGCATGAACAAAAACAAAATTTATTCATCATCATTTAGCAATTTTCTAAATTAAGTAATGAACTAACCAATTATTGATCACTAGTACGTGTCAAACCCTGTGTTGTTGATTGGGACTATGGTGATAAACAAATCAGTTACAGTCACTGCTTCATGCAAAATGAAGTGGTTAAATTAGCACAGATCATGGAGCCTGACAATGTGGGTCCAAATTTTGGCTCCATCCCTTACCAGCATGTGCTCTGGGATAAGTTAAAAGTTCTTCAGTTTTCTTACCTACAATACATGAATCCTATCTGATAAAAATATCGTGAGGCTTATGTCAGTTTATAATGAAAAGCACATAGAAGGGTACTATATTAATTATCTATTGCTGCATAAATTAGCAGCTTAAAATAATATACATTTATTATCTCACAGTTTCCGTAGGTCAGGGATCCAAGCAGAGCTTAACTAGAGTCTTTCTTTCATGAAATCAAAGTACTACAAAAGTACTGCACAGTTTGATTACTAAGTCATTAGTTGAGAAGCAAACCTCACAGAACAGCTTCATGTCAGCCGAGGCCACAAACAGCATGTATGACACATTTGAACTGAAAGATTTTGACATGTTCAGAATATAACATTAATGCACATTGCAGATCCCTGGTGCCAGAAACAAGAGTGACAGGAGGACAAAGCTAGTCCTTAGTAGTTTCATCCTCCTCGATTTTAACTGAAGCACTCTCTTGAGCTTTGGCCAACATACAGCACTTGATCTCTTTCCGGTGGCTTTTACCAGGGTGGAAGCACTGTGTTACCCAACTGCCTGTGCTTATCCAGGATGCTTACAAGGGTTGAGGTCTCATCTGAAGGCTCAACTGAAGAAGGACCTACTTGCAAGTTCATGCAAGGGTGGTTGGCAGGATTCCACATCTTTGGGGGATGTTGGACTAAGGGCTTCATTTCCTAGCTGGCTGTTCCTTGTCTGGGTATTTCAGGTGTGACACTGAGTTTCATTAAAGCCAGCAAGGGAGAACGTCTACTTTTAAGGTGGAAGTTGGAATCTTTTGTAATCTAGTCATAGACATCATATCCCCTCAATGCTAAGGTATTCTGTTGTTTAGAAGTAAGTTGCTGAAAGTTAAGAGATTATTTGATGCTAGGAATCCCAGGGGGACGAGATCATTTAGGGGTCATCTTAGAGGCTACCTACCACAGGTACCTGGTACAGAATACATGCTAGCTTTTGTTGTTTATGGCACTTACAGTCCAATGAGGGGTTGTTGAACTGTGGAGGAGAAGGGAAAATAGACAGCTTCTTGGGAGCAAGTTTGAGGACCTTAAGGCAGGAGAGAGATATGGTATATTTGAGGCACTTGGAAAGGACTGGTTTTGCTGGAGCATGAAGATGTCGTAGAGGAAATCAGGGATCAGATGGCTGAAAGGCACTGTAAGCCAGAGAAGGATCTGGGACTTTATCCTGAGGAAATGGAAAGCTATTGAATTTTCTGCTTGGAAGTTACATAATGAAATTTGAAAATATCACTTTGGCTACATTGTGTGAAGGATGGATCAGAGAGAAGCAAGAGGGAACACAGGAAGGCCATTTTGGGGGATTTCACAATGGTCCAGGTGAGAGGTAATAATAGCTGGGACCAGAATGGTAGCAGTGGGAAAGATATTACAGATATGTAATAACAGGACATGGTGAATAATGAGATGAGGAGATGGAGGTGCAGGGTGGTGAGGAGGCAAATGATGATCCCAAGTCCACCCTTTAAAGAACTAGATGGGTAATGGCTTGTATACTACCAAAGGGAATATTGTTTTCTAGAAAGAGCATATTTTGAGGGGGAAAGATGACTTGAGTCTTGGAAATAATGAATTTAAGGATCCTGTGAGATATCTAAGAATATATGAGCTTATCTGCCAAATGCAGCTTTGGGAATTGAAGAGAGCCTAGGAGCTCTGAAGTCCTTTAACCTGCAAGAGTTGCGAGGAAGATCTTCTTTTAGAAAAGGAGAATGAGAAGAAATGACCAGAGCAACTGGAGAAAAATCAAAACCAATAGGAAAAGAGAATTTTAGGTGGAAGTGATTGGTCAACTGTGTGAAGTAATTCAGAAAGGTCAGGCACTGGCAAATGGCCAAGAAGCGAGGTGACTCAGGGTTATTTATGACTTTGGCACAAGCACTTTGGTAGAAGGGCAAACAGGGAAGCTTAATAGGATTGATTTGAGGAGAAAATGGGAAGCAACATGATAGAGGCTACAGATATAAATATACACAATACATCTGAGAAGTTTGCCTTTGAAGAAGTGGGGAGAAATATGGCAGTATCTGGAGGGGCAGATGGACTAAATTGAAAGCTTTGTTTTGTTGCACTTGTGTTAAAGAGAAGAATTTATGTGCCATTAAACAGGTAGAAATTGGCTAGCAGAGATGGGGGTGGGTGGGTAAGAGGAGAGTAGGATGAACTGATACAGCAAGGTTGGTTCCTGAACAGATGTTGTATCTGTAACCCCAAGTTCCAGTGCAGGGGCTGGGTTTAGAAGGAGGGCTTTCCACTTTAACAAGGCACAGAAGGAAAGGTTGTAGACTCCTTCATGGTGCATTTGTAGATTTGGTATTAGAACACTGAATATGTTCTGATAGAATGGCTTTTATTGCCTTTTTAAGAAACCCTTTTCCTTCAGGTGTTAGGTAGCCGAAGCATTCTAAATCCTCGCTACCCCAAGTGTGGTCTTTAGATCAGCAATAGCAGCATTACCTGTGAGCTTGTTAGAAAAACAGAATCTCTGGCCCCACGCCAGACCTACCTTGTTAAAATCTATCTTTAACAAGGTTCCCAGGTCATTTCTGCTTACTTCTTGAAGGGCCTTTCCATAATCATATAACATTATCATAAATACTGATCTAAAGCTGATTTTTATCATACTGCTAGGAAGAGAGTTGAATGCCTTGGTCTTTTACTGGAATCAAGGAGGTGGAGACATGAAGGATCACTTGGGAGTGGTTCTCTGTTAGCTTTGTGTAAACCATACAATAAAGAACTTCTTTGATATACTTCTGACACATTTGAAACTGGAGATCTATGGGCGAAAACAAAGAATTTTTTTTTAATAAAAATAGTTTTCCCTGCTAAAAAGCTGAACGGGACTTAATTATAAGTGGTAACGAAGATGCTAACCAGTGAGCTGAGAGGTGTGGGAGGACTAGAATTCAATATGTATGGAATCATAGAGTCAGAGTTGAAAGGCTATCAGAGATGATCCAGTACAAGTGCCCAGCCAGAGCGAGAGTCCCGACATCACCCAGTCCTGTAGTTTCTTTCACTGCCCCCCCCCCCACTTCCACTCATAAGGAACTGGCTCCTTTTCATCAGTAGGGCCCATTCTCATCATTAGAAGCCAATTGTTATCAGAGTTTTCTTTCCTTATTTTTAATATTTCCCTGAAATTTCTACCCATCAGGCCCGATTTTGGCCATGATAGGCTATAAGAATTTTCACTGAACCCCCTTGTTGCACAACAACCCCCAATACACTTGCTACAAGAATTTCATCCATCCTAAGTCCTCTCTTGGTATTTTCTTCAGAAATATTCACAGCTTCTGAAGCTCTCTTTGTTCCAGCCACCTCCTTCAGGATGCAGAATGATTTCCCACTGTGCCACCAGGCAAAGCAATGCCTAACACATCGTCTGACTAATGAAGAATAATTACAACATTAATTTTCCGTGATCTATTTTTCTATTATTACAGCCCAATATCACATGAACTCTTAGCAGCCATTTCACATCTTCGGAGTCTGTTAAAAACTTGTGGTCAGTTGTAATCCTCTGATTTTGTTTTGTTTTGTTTTCACAAGGAGTGTTACCGAATGAGGTATTTCTACACCTGCATGTGTGCTTGAGTGTGTGTTAGTCTCGGACCTTCCCGTGGATCACTGGAGAGTCAAGGACTGGTTGCAGACCTCAGTGTGGGGCCCTATACCATGACCTAATCATGTTGATGGCACCTGTGAGGTATCAAAGAAAGCACCTTGTCCTCCTAGATGTGCTCCTCTTCTAAAGAACAGCCTATTTATAAACTCAGTCTTTTCAGAGGACCTGAAGTGACCAGGCTGTTTACCTTGCTAATTTTTTATTCACAAACTGCCCCTCTTCTTACCAAGTATGTACCCTGAAATCCCTGCTTCCAACAATTCAGTTCCCACCTAATTAATTTTCTTTCCTTGCAACCAGGGTGACTGACTCTTGACTCTTTTTTTTTTTTTGGAACGACTGAGCAGGCCAAGAAACCCAACCCCTCTCCACCAACCAGAGCCCCGCCTCTGCCCCAGGAGGCCTGGAGCTGAAGGCCAAAGAGGGAGAGGGGACTGCGCTCCTGCTCCGTGGGTGGCAGGCCTGGTGGGGGAGCGTGGGCTCTGCTGTCTCATCCAGTTGGACCGCCAAGGGTCACTCTAAAAATTGCTGCTGCTGGGACTCGTCAGGTGGCTGCTGGTGGCTCCCCACCGTATTTTCCTTCTCCCCCCCTCTCTCTCCACAGATTGCTTCCCAAGAGGAGCCCGCTGCTGAACACTCATCATCACAGGTCCAGACACCACACAGGAGGGTAAGGAGCTGGGGCCACGATCTCCAATTCCTGTCTTCTAGATTCGAGGGTGCGTATGGCTGTGTGGGTGGGAGAGGGCGGAGGTTTCCGCGTGCTCGCGGTGGTCGAGCTCTATCACCGACAGGCGGTTTTCAGCCACATCGCCAAGTTCTGGATCTGAAATTGGGAGCCAGAACACATTCTCTCGAGATGTAAGGAATGCCAGAGATCAGGAGAATGTCCTAGTAATAGAAAGGCAAGAGAGGGATGCCTTTAAAAAGTAAAATGACTCGTCATTCCCATTAATAATTTTCACTCTCTAAAGCCTAATGCCTGTTTTTCTTCCTCCACTTTATAGAGAAAGGAGGGACGAAGTAAAACTCGCAGGTTTTGTTCACAAACTTTAGAATTCCATCTTCATTTTTATAGGAACCATGTAAACGTTTAGTACATGATACTTTTAGATGAAATACAATCAGTTTCAACTCAATTGGTAGCACAAAAATCAGAGGACTCCTTGAATTCCCAGAAATATTCCTATTGGCAAAACAGAAACTCCCCCTATAAAAAGAACACATTTTTTACTTAACCATAAAGCGAGTTTTTGTTCTCAATGTGCACCCATGGCTGTCCTGACCTCTGCTTTACGTTAGAAGAGAAACGGTGACGTGGGAAACCCCCCCGTAAGTTGGACTTCACTTAAAATGGCAAAGCAGCAGAAGCTTGAGTGTTTCTATTCCCGGGGTCCGTGCTGATGAGCTGGGACAGATGCAGCGACTGGAATGTGACAGGACAGGGGGAAGGCGCAGCTGATTCACCTCTTTGGCAAGGACACATTCTGGGATCCCAGCTCATTCTGGCATGAGAGTGACAGTGACACTTTGGCACACATGGCTTTTCAGCTTGCCCTGTGCAGAGTCTCTCCCAGGAGGCAAGGGGGGAGGTGGCAGAAAAGAGAATGTTCTTAAATATAAAGTGACAATTCTTTTCTATAATCAGCTGTAGGAGATTTTCATCTGAGAGCTGTGTCAGGCCAGGAGGAGCTTCCCTCTAGGGTAATTCTTTCACAGGGACTTGCCCACTCCTCAGAGTAGAAGGACGTCACCATTTCTTGTCTGCACCGTCCTCAGCCCGGTGGTTCTGGGTCTATTTTGGGTCAGGGGTCTTTTTCAGAACCTCGTGGAAGCTCTAGGCCCACTCTATAGAAGAAGACACATAAACACACATGCGTAACATGTTTCATAATATTCTAGAAATTTCCTTGGAACTCATGGACTCACTTGAAACCCCACCCAGAGCAGGGTTGCTAGATAAAATATAGACCATCCAGACTACACCTGAATTTCAGATAAACCGCAAACCAGTTTTTGGTGTAAGTTTGTTCCAAAATATTGCAGGAGATCAGTTATTCTAAAATATGATTCATGGTTGATCTGAAATTCAAATTTAACTGGACATCTTGTATTTTTATTGGCTAAATCTGGCAACTCAGCCCCCACTGCGTGCCTCCCAGGTGAAGAATGCCCTGGTTCAGTTGGTGTATCTCTATCTGATAGAGTTGATTCTAGGATTCTGGGGGGAGAAAAGACGCAGGACCAGATTTTGACAATTTTGGCAGCAAAAGCCAGCTGTTTATGCTTAACTCTGTGTAAAGTTTTAGACCTGGAAGGTACACATATCCTCATCTGACAGAGGATTAAACAGAATTCCTAATTGCTTGATGTTTTGCCATAGGTCTGTTAGAGGATTAGAGCAAAAAGAACACTAAAACCCAACTTCCAGTTCTGTGACAACCAAAGAGACATGAACCTGAAAAATTACATTTCCAACCACCCCCACACACACATATAAACACACAAAAGACTAGCAAGAGAAAGAGCTATTTTCCTGAAATTTCAATAAAACCCAAAGCAAAAATCTTAGCACTGGACCCTTGTGTCCTATCTCCAGTCTTGGGGAATGGAATTACAGCTAACTTTGTGCGTAGTTTCTGTATACTGTATAGATAAGAACCAGGCATAAGCCTCTAGCTAAGTTGAACAAGATGGAATTAATATTTGTTTTTAAGAAAAAATTGATAATTTCATATTCAACCCAGCACTTAAAAGGAAGTGCTTTGTGCTCTGATCAACAAATTCATGCAGGATCTCCTTGAACCTATTTCTATTTTTGGCTTACCCAACCTATGGGAGTTTTCTATCTTTACTACTCGTAACAGGATTAAGAAATCCACAGGTTCTGTTCATCCCCAGATTCATTCTACATTCAAAAAGGCAATTCTGTCATTTTAGTGTTTGGAGTTACAAAGAACCATTTCATGTTCTCTATATCCAAAATTTTTTTTTGGCAGCCTCAGGTCTGTATCATTCAGTCTCTATCTTCTCACACTGGAAAGAGGAACTTTTTAACCTGCTACAGATTTTAACCTACCCTGGCTTTAAGAGTGGTGATTATGGGGGTCAGGACTCAATCTGGGCTTGAGTCATTGCTTCACGACCTGTTGCACGTTTGTGTGACCTTGGATATGTTTTTAAACTCTCTCTGAATCTTAATCTCTTCATTTGCAAAATGAACATAATATAACCTATCTTTTCGGATTTCAGTGATGCTTAAATTAAAAAAAAAATCATGTAAAGTACTTAACCCAGGGCTCAGCACACAGTAAGTTCTCAATTAATAAATGCTAGCTATCTAATTATTATTTTAATTAGAAATGGAGGTAACAGTTTACAATTAATACATAATATAGATTCATGCTTGATGATTTACATTTAGGAATAATTATTAATGTACTTAAATCTGGCAAATACAAAAGACGAAAAATGCAATGGTTCACATGACTATCCAGCTATTTATTGGATGTCAAACGCATGACACTATCGTAATAGAAATGACACGAGAGCCAAGGTCTGGGGCGGGCGATGGGAGGAGAGTGTGGAGCTGCATCTCTGTTATACTTCTATCTAGTTGCTAAGGGGCAGCTCTTCCAGGAACCCAAGAAGCTGCTCTGGGTAATCCCAGATGGAGCAGAGAGGGGAAGGGGGCTGTGGTGTCCATGCCCAGAAAAAGAGAATTCTCTGGGTTTTCTGCACCCCAAAATTTTGCAAGGATAGGGGAACTCATCCTATGCTATGTCTTTTTTCCAACTCTTTATTTTATTTTATGTTTTTTATTCTTATGATATGTTAGTCACCGTACAGTACATTTCCAACTCTTGACTCCTCTACAAAATCATCCTGCTTTTTATACTCCCTCTGCAGACCCTTGGTAGTTTCCCCTACTTCTCTCCCCACCCCCTCCAATCCATGCCCACCCTGTCATGCCCTGGAGCTCCTTCCTAAACTCAAGTGGTCCTTCAGAGGCTGGGGTCTTCCCAACAATACTGTGTGATATATACCTAAAGGCGGAGAGTGAGCTAGTCAGCACCTTCTCAAGCTTAACTAAGGGTACTTGAGGATACCTCAATCAGATGTGATAGAGGGGAATACCAATGTAGAAAAAGAAGATTGGAAACCGGAAATCATAATCAGTGCTCCTACAGTGCACCTTTGCATTCATTTGGAATTCCCTGCTGGCCCTTTTTCTCCTTAGCTCCATCGTATCACTGTGTTGTCGAGGCCAGATTCTCTCTTTTCTCTGGAAATCTCAGAATTACATCCTGTCCCTGCGACAAGAATGATTCAGTACAGTATACCAGTTGTTAAAATAGTGAGATCCTTCTGTATGGAGTTGGTAAATAGGCAAATCAACAGCCAAATAGTGGCTGCTCTGATGTCCCCCTGAATCCCGCCCACTCCTCCATTCTTCTCTGAGAAGCCCCCGGGCCCATTATCCAGCAACTGAAGACTTACACGGACTGTAAGTGTACTCCAGGGAAGCCTCTGGAATCCCGCTCCAGAATTCTGGCCTGTGAATCCATACTATTTAGTAGGTGCTCTGTTTTATCTGGTGTTGACTATTTAAATACCACCCTGTTTGCTGCCAGTGAAAACAGGAGTTGCCCCTCATCCACGGGGGAGACCTTCCAAGCCCCGCAGTGATGCCTAAAACTGCAAATAGTACTGAAGCTTAGATATAATATGTTTTTTCCTGTACACATACACCTGTGATAAAGTTTATTTTGTAAATTAGGCACGGTAAGGGATTAACAACAGTAACTAATAATGAAATAGAACAATTATAACAACATACTGTAATCAAAGTTACGTGAATGTGGTCTCCCTCTCAAAAGGTTTTATTGTACTGTAGTCGCCCTGCTTCTTGGGGGGCTGTGAGATGATAAAATGCCTACGTGATAAGATGAAGTGAGGGGAATGATGTAGGCATTGTGACCTAGTGTTAGCCTACCACTGACCTTCTGATGATGTGTCAGGAGCGTCATTGCTTCCTGACCACCACTGACCATGGGTAACTGAAACTGAGGAAAGCAAAACCACAGATAAAACGGGGACTGCTGCAATCATTTAATGGTAGATAAAAAGAATATTTACCATTTCAGTCTAAAACATTCACGTTACTGCTCAAGTTCAGGATTTCCTTCAGAATAATGAGTGGTCATGAGCCCTCCATCTATGTGAATAGAAACTTCTCCAAAGGGGTTCTTCTAGGAAAATAGACAAGGCTTTTCCCAAAGACACATGGGTGCTTCTACTCCAGATGGTAGAAACTGACGTTTAAATATATATATATATATATATATATATATATATATATATATATATATATATATATGTTCTGCTGTGCTCGCCTAGTTACTTGTTACCATTTGGTACTTGTCATGTCTTGTCTGTCTCACGTAACTTACATATCATATGGCGCCATCATTCCCAGCACAGCGCTGCCCACACAGCAGTAGGTGTCTGATAACTGCTAGCTGAACAAAATTTTTAAAATTTTCCCCAGAAATATCCATCACGGGGACACTTAACCACCTAAGTCAAATGCATTTGAAGACTAAACTGATGGTGGGTTGAAAATCTATTTCACAAGGTAAGGTCGCATCTGGCAATGCTTGCAAGAAAGAATGAGGAAGGACAAATGTGCTGTAGTTTGTAAACAAATATAAATATGAATACGACAGTTTGAGCTTCATGAAGAAGACAAAAGCCCTGGCAAAGAGATAGATCTCTGTGCCTACGTACTTGCTAGGCTTCTTCCATGTGGAAAGGAATAAGGACAAACACAATAGAACGGTTATGGAATTTTTAAACGTACATTCCAGTAATTAAATTGAAGGGCCTTTCAAGGGGAATCAAAGCCAAGTTTCACCCTTCAGGATGAACTCAATGGTGTGACTTAAAAGAGACGCATACATACACACACCCCTCAATAAGCTATGAAACACCTACTTACCTAAATCATTGGACACATCGGTAGGAGAAGAATAGCATAAGTTTTATATCTTTACTATGGGATACTATGCAAGTATTAGAGAGAATCCTGTAAATTTATGTGTGTGCTGATATGGAAGGAGGTACACTAGTTCTGCTAGGTAAAAAAAGCAAACTGCTGAATAGTAAAGCATATTGTTTGCTTTGATGTAAGTTCTCATAGAGTGGTGTGCTGGAGCTGACTGTGCTGGCTCATGAGATCTAACGGTTACATTTTCAGAAATTTGACAAGCTGGTTGTTAAGCAGTAGATAGCTTAAAATCAGCTACAGTGAGTGTATTTGCACCAAAGGAATCCACACCTTACAAATAAGGGCTTCCCCCCACCCCTTAGAGAGCTGGTTTATCAGCACACCGCTGCTCAAAAATGGGCAGATACGAGTTTGTATAAGCCTATCCAATTATCTGGAATAATATATACCAAACTGTGACTTGTTGAATTTACACCTACTGATTTTACAATCTTAAAAATGAAAAAAGAGTAATCTCACAAAAAAAGTGAATGCTACCATGCTGTAAGTAAAATCCATCGAAAAGTCCAAGTATAACATCTTCTGATGACTATGCTCAGTATTTTGAAAAATTCTAAAACAATTTAATCGATATTTTAAGGACTATGCATATACTTGCTAAATTTAATGTATTTCAAGTCTGTCTAATACTAAAGCTGCTCAGAGCCACCTTAAAGTTTCAGACCACTTCATACGGGTTTAAAAATTGGTTCAAATATTGGGGCGCCTGAGTGGCTCAGTCAGTTAAGCATCCAACTCTTGGTTTTGGCTCAGGTCATGATCTCAGGGTTGTGAGATTAAGCCTATGTTGGGCTCCATGTTGGGCATGGAGTCTGCTTAAGATTCTCTCTCTCCTCCTCCCTCAGTTCCTCCCCTACTCACGTCTGCTCTCTCTCTCTCTCTAAAAACAAACAAATAAAAACTGGTTCAAATATATATAACATTGATCATGGAAAATGGTTATTATCCATATAAATATATCTTTATGAGGATATATCTCCATGAGCATGTTCCTGGATATAGGTTTAATGTCAAAGCAAAGACTGTATCAATCATACTCCCATCCACAATGTATGAAGAGTACCACAGCAAAATCTGATATTGTGAATATTAAAAAATATTTTAACCATCTGATAAGCAAAATGTGTCCACAAAGAAATAAAAAGGATCTCTGTATTTCAGTTGACAGTTCCCTGATTTAATTAGTTTAGCTTTAAAAAATGTATTTATCAGCTATTTGTATTTTATTTTCTGTGAACAACCTAGTTACCTAGTCACAGTCTTTGATAATTTTTAATTGGATTACCTTTTTCTTATTAATTAATTGTTGGAGCTCTTCAAACATGTCAATTAACCTTTTATCTGTCAAGAACGTCACAAACATCTTCCACTATCAATTGCTTGTCTTTTAAATAGTTGATGTTGTTTTACAGAAGTATTGAGGGGTTTTCTTTTCTTTCTTTCTTTTTTTTGTTGCATTCAGATATTTCAGTCTTTTCCCCCATGGCTTCTGAATTTTGGGTCATGCTTAAGAGGGCCTTTCCTACCCTAAAATTAAAACAAACAAACAAAAACCTACCTTGTTCTAGTCTGTGTGAGTGTGTATGTGTGAGTGGGATGTAGAGATTTCATACATCTAGAAGTTATTTTAGTGACTATGTATAGTAGAAATCGGTTGAACCAGTGTATCGCTACAAGTCCTTACCCATTGATTTTTAAATTCCACATTTATTCTGATATATATAGATTTTACATGGATTCCTGAATTTTAGTATTTTTTGAGGAAAACTTCAGAGTTATAATTCATTTTTTTCAGGAGAGTAAGCTAAGCCCTTCAAGTGATGTTTAAGGACTATTCTATAATTGCTGTACGGCTAGATCAGAGAATATTTGGTCTTTTCTGCTGTATAAAATGACTTGGCAGTAGAGCTATTAAGAGGTCTCATTTTATAATATAAATCTTTCTAGAATTGTCTTCAGTGCTTGATGCTGAAGTAAACAGTCAATAAAATGTACTTCTAGTTTAATGTATGTCTTGAAAATGAAAAAAAAAAGAGTAATCTCACAAAAAAAGTGAATGCTACCATGCTGTAAGTAAAATCCATCAAAAAGTCCAAGTATAACATCTTCTGATGACTATGCTCAGTATTTTGAAAAATTCTAAAACAATTTAATCGATATTTTAAGGACTATGCATATACTTGCTAAATTTAATGTATTTCAAGTCTGTCTAATACTAAACCACTTTGAGGTTTAATCTACATTATGCCATTTAAAAGCTATTGTGAAAAAGAACAGTTTCTCAATGTAGCATTTCAAAACCCAAAGCTCTGTTAAAATAAAACCATGCCTTCTTTTCTTTTTTTTAGCAAGATCTTGCCTGTGACAGTGTGTTTGCCAACATGGCCCCCAAAAAGAAGACTGTCAGAAAGAGCAAAGGAGATATCAATGAGATGACCATAATCGTAGAAGATAGCCCCCTAAACAAACTAAATGCTTTGAATGGGCTCCTAGAGGGAGGCAATGGCCTTAGCTGCATTTCTTCTGAATTAACAGATGCTTCCTATGGCCCCAACCTCTTGGAAGGCTTAAGTAAAATGAGGCAGGAGAACTTCCTTTGCGACCTAGTCATCGGCACCAAAACCAAATCCTTTGATGTTCACAAGTCAGTGATGGCTTCGTGCAGTGAATATTTTTACAACATCCTAAAAAAAGACCCATCTACCCAAAGGGTGGATCTCAATGATATCTCACCGCTGGGCCTGGCTACTGTCATTGCATATGCCTACACCGGAAAGCTGACGCTCTCCTTGTATACAATAGGAAGCATTATTTCTGCTGCTGTTTATCTTCAGATCCATACCCTTGTAAAGATGTGCAGTGATTTTCTGATCCGAGAGATGAGTGTTGAGAATTGCATGTACATTGCTAACATTGCTGAAACATACTCCTTGAAAAATGCAAAAGCGGCAGCCCAAAAATTTATCCGGGATAACTTCCTTGAATTTGCAGAATCAGATCAGTTTTTGAAACTTACATTTGAGCAAATTAATGAACTTCTTATAGATGATGACTTACAGTTGCCTTCTGAAATAGTAGCATTCCAGATTGCAATGAAATGGTTAGAATTTGACCAAAAGAGAGTGAAATACGCTGCAGATCTTCTAAGCAATATCCGCTTTGGTACCATCTCTGCACAAGACCTGGTCAATTATGTTCAGTCTGTACCAAGAATGATGCAAGATGCTGATTGTCACAAACTTCTTGTAGATGCTATGAACTACCACTTACTTCCATATCATCAAAACACATTGCAGTCTAGGCGCACGAGAATCCGTGGGGGCTGTCGAGTCCTCGTCACTGTTGGGGGACGTCCAGGCCTTACTGAGAAGTCCCTTAGTAGAGACATCCTGTACAGAGACCCTGAAAATGGATGGAGCAAGCTTACAGAAATGCCAGCCAAGAGTTTTAATCAGTGTGTGGCTGTGATGGACGGATTTCTTTATGTGGCTGGTGGTGAAGACCAGAATGACGCAAGAAATCAAGCCAAGCATGCGGTCAGCAATTTCTGCAGGTATTTGATCCTTTATTAGGAACTGAAATGGTTCAATATTATGAGGAAATTACTCTGACATAGAAACAAATGAGTCCTGCCTGTTAGCTTAGTTCATTGGCTCAGTAAATCAATAATAATAATAATAATGCCACATTACATATATACAGCAGTCCACATTACATAAAGTATATGCATATATAAAATGCACTCTATATTTCTGAATAAGCCTATGAAATGAGCTGGGAAGATGTGGTTATTCTGATTTTACGTGTGTGAAATCTGATACCCAGACAAGTTATACCACAAGTGAGTGGTAATTCACATTCTCATTTATGGTAAGGTACCCTTCACAGTACACTGTTTTTCTGAAAAGAAACTGGGTACAAATTTAGTTTTTAACACGAAGTGGTAAGAAAGGTCAAAATAATACAAAATTTCATTTAAGTGACTGTTACTGATGACTGTCAGATTCATAATTGGCAGATGTAATGAGATCATTAGAAATGTGGCAGATAATCAATTCTAAATATTTTTGAAGACTGAATACCATAAAAAATGTCAATATCTTTGTTGCATGTGGAAACAGTAAAGGTATAATATATCCTTCAGAAAATGGAATTCAAATCCCATGTTGTTTGTGTATATTTATAATAAAAACACTTTCATATATATGAGATGTCAGGAAGTCATACTTATATCCTGGTAGAAATACAAAGTCAAACATAAGTAATGAGCAAGATCTGAAAATTTATAAAGTATATCATGAAAAATATTCTTTATTATTTCATTATGTGTCTGTGTGTCATTTAAATCAATCCAAAAAATTAACTGATTTTTTGCCCTTTATAAGTTAAGTTTTGATTTGGAGGTTAAATGGGAGAAAAATGAACATCAAACTAATGCAGGGAGGTCTGTGTTTACAATACTTTGGAACTACGTAAACAGTTAAAACAGGTTTTCTGTGACTGCTTATTTTCCTCCTGCTGACAACTATGTTAAGTATTCAAGTAATTGTTTTTGCAGTACTGACTTCAGTGCTTATGGTATAATAACTGTAATATAGAACACTGAAAAAATCTATCTCTACACTAAAAAATCTACCCACCAATAAGTGCTAGAAAATAGAGAAATATCGAAAGTTAAGCCTCTGGTGATGCTTTTGGATGAGTTCCATTGATCTCATTCTAAGCAGGTGATAGACTTGGTTGAGTGACTTAGCTTTACTGTTACATTGGCCAGGTCAGGTGTATGAATGAGAAGGTGTTTGCCAGACATGGAGAAGTCAAATTAGCCAACTCCTATCTTAATTAAGCAGTAAGAATAAGCCAGGATGGCTGGTGTCTGCAGATAAGTGGAACTGACTTAAATGTGGCAGTGTTCCCTTTCTGATTGCCACAAATACCCAGCTTCCACCGCCTCCCCGACAAGCACATCTCATAAATCCTCCCCTGTGATGGACAGTGTGGAGTATGTAAGAAGAGGGACTGACAGGTTGGTTTCTGTGGGGACTTCTCCAAGAGGCCCCCTAAAGGCAGTGGTTTTATAAACGGGAGGAGGGGAAGTCACGATGCCCGTCTTGTCTTTATCAAGTGTCACACTTTTTCACTGGCTGAGAAACTAACACTGGCCTCCAGGTGAGAGGCCTCGCTCTGTTAGTAGCGTAGCCTCCTTGCAGGAAGAGTGTCACAATTTCCACGCTGTGGTTTGTGGAGTCACGTGGGTTCCCTGGCTGCCGCCAACAAGGCTGTCACGCTTGCTCTGCCATTTTCAGATACGATCCGCGTTTCAACACCTGGATACACCTGGCCAACATGAACCAGAAGCGCACGCACTTCAGCCTGAGCGTGTTCAACGGGCTCCTTTACGCTGTGGGCGGCCGCAATACCGAAGGCAGCCTGGCCTCGCTCGAGTGCTACGTGCCCTCCACCAATCAGTGGCAACCCAAGACGCCCCTGGAGGTGGCGCGCTGCTGCCACGCCAGCGCGGTCACCGATGGCCGCGTGCTGGTGACCGGCGGGTACATTGGCAGCGCGTACTCGCGCTCCGTGTGCGCCTACGACCCGACCAGTGACTCGTGGCAGGAGCTGCCGGGTCTGAGCACGCCCCGAGGCTGGCACTGCGCGGTCACGCTGGGCGACAGGGTGTACGTGATGGGGGGCAGCCAGCTGGGGCCGCGCGGGGAGCGCGTGGATGTGCTGACCGTGGAGTGCTACAGCCCGGCCACCGGCCAGTGGAGCTACGCGGCACCCCTGCTGGTGGGCGTGAGCACGGCCGGCGCCTCGGCGCTGCACGGCCGCGCCTACCTGCTAGGGGGCTGGAACGAGGGCGAGAAGAAGTACAAGAAGTGCATCCAGTGCTTCAGCCCGGAGCTCAACGAGTGGACGGAGGACGACGAGTTGCCCGAGGCCACCGTGGGCGTGTCCTGCTGCACCCTCTCGATGCCCAACAGCGTGACCCGGGAATCCCGAGCCAGCTCGGTGTCCTCGGTGCCAGTCAGTATCTGAACCCAGGTAGATTCGGGGACGCAGGAAGGGCAAATAGGCGTTCGTGGGCTCCCTTTGGGTTAGCGAAAAGGAAAATATATAGCATTTACTACAATGATTGTATCTTACACTATATCGAGGCATATGTCTTGGTAGTTTTAAATTCCTGGTATGGCGGGCGTAATCTACCTCTGTGTCTTTTTTTTTTTTTAAGCAGAATGCAAGGCCCTGGCCAACAAAGAAAAGAAACCATTTATTTCCGTGGCCACTGGGTGGCAGACAGAATTCGTTGTAGGCCCTCTTCCACCGGGGCATGTTCCTTAATGGATAGCGGTTACACCCACATTTGAGATTTTTCTTCTACCCTTTAGTACACATGAAGCTTATGTGAGTAATCAATTTCATGTACGAAAGTTTATCTTCTTCTCTCGACTTTTTCTGTAGGAAGTTAAAAGTATTCATTTATAGCTTTTATTTTAAAATAGAAGTCTATCCGTATCCTTAAAGACTTAATTCTACATTTAAAAGCAGTTTCTTTTTCTAGACATGACTGAGTAAAGAATATTGAAAGGCATCCCATGATAAAGCCATAAAGCTTAAAACAAAGTTGGGGTGGAAAGTAACAGGGATTCCACCCTGGGACTGGCACACTGATGCCTGTGGTTTATCCCCTATTCTCCTCTTCCTTTGTGCCTCAGTCCGCAGGGTATTTGCTCTCGAAAAATACTGCTCTCAAAGAAGGAACTACAAGTCATTTAGTGTATGGCGTAAATTTAGGTCATTTCGTTGTTTCTCTTAGGAGTATTTGCACTTTAACTTTTGTCCCCTATTAAAGGAATTGTGAGTATCATGGGAGCCTTACTGTGACCCTAAAAACTACACCGAGATGCAACCTTGACCCTAATATAAGCCCCAAGAAGAACACCAAATAAAACTACGGCCATAAGGACCATTAACTTAAAGTTTATATAGCCCGAAGGTTATACAACTAATAACGAGAATTTGATTTCCCTCATTTTTCATAAGGATGAGAATGAAGGGAACATTTGGAATTCTTGGGTTTGGCGATAACAGGATGAACGGCTTCTCCTGTTGGTAAATGTCACTGTTTCCAATCGCGTAGCAATCCTCCTGATTTCTTAATTAAAACTCTAACACTATTCATTTCACATGGAAATATCGATGCCCATTCTGTTCTGTATGTTTTAACTTCATCCACTCCAAGTTAGCTTTGCAAATTAAAGTGTATCCACTTGATATCATTTTTCTTACATATTTGCCATGTTTTGGAGCAAGGGAATGATTGTAGTAAATGATACATATTTTCCTTTCTTATAATTTATCACTTTATTCTTTGGTGGCTTATTTGTTTTGGAGACGTGGCCTATCAGTTATGGGTTATGTGCAATTGGGTTTTGAAAAATAAAACTATTTCACTGGTTAACCATGAGATATATGGAAACCTAACTGGGTTTTCATTAATCCCATTTCTCCTACCTTGTGTAGATAGGTTATTGCTAGCATTACAATATTTATATTTAAAATATGTTCTTTGAACTGTGAAAAGTGGTTCATGTAGGACACTTTTATATCATTGCCCCTTACGAAAAGGTCAATCTCTGTATTTAACGGTAACGCTTGGTAAAGCGTACAACACTGTGAGCTGAGAACAAGGCATTAATAATGTAAAACCACTGGGCTGTTTCCTCACCCCACACAGAACATTCGGAGCTTCTCCAAGTATGGAGCAGGTCTAAAGGCATTGGCTCCCTTGACTCCTTCTCCGTCCAGGCTGGAAAATCAAGCTGTGTGAGAAACTAGTTTATGGAACAAGTTAAATCATCGAGCCCCTTAAGCTATCAGTGTACAAACCATAGATAACTTTTGTCCTTGCAGCGTCATTGGTAAAATAAACTTTTCATTTTTAATAAATTATTTTGGCCACAACTGACAAAACCTATGTGAGTTTTGACATCTATCGTTTGGTCTAAATGTATATTCTTGTACAATTGAGCAGCCTGCAGTATATTATACATTTTGAGAGAAAAAAAGGTGACTTATCATGGATCACAGGTCATAAGTGGGCAAATAGGCATAATTCCTGATGTACACTAGTAGGTGTGTACCCATTGAGATCCTAGAAGTTTTGTGAAGTGGAGGACGTAAGGCTTGGAATGAAATAGGAATCAATCAGTTGTAACATTTGATCTTGAAAGAATGAGGAGAGATTGAAACGAGAGGATTTTTCAGCCTTCAGAACTTGGTAAGATGTACACAGACTTGGCAATGGCTTTCTAGACATGGGACTGAAGACATGTTAGAGCTGGATAAATCCTTTGAAATGACCATGTAACGTATTTTCTACATTGTTTATCTGAAGACTCAGAAAACATACCCGTCTGGGCTTACCAAGTTCCTGGGTGCATTGCTGTTCTGTCTTCTGTTTCAACAGTTAGGTCAATAAATAAAGATCAGTATGAATTTAGAACACTAGAATTGCTGGCATTACAAATTGGTAGGGAGCATGGAACATAAGGGTGGGTGAAGGTGTTATGTCCTGGAACATCCCTCACGGACAAGTGAAAGACACGGAGGTCTGTAGAATCAAAGTAAGGTGTGTCCCGTTTCATGTGTAAGTGAAACGTACTTTGTAACCCACCATTGGAGCTATTGCTCCTAGAAAACGTGATGGTTTGTCCTTGTTTCCCAACTGGAGAACAACTTCATTTTTAATGTCTTATGCTTACATTCAATGACACTCCCAGCCTCAGGATCCAACCCTAGACCTTCTTTTATTTTTCTGAAAGAAAAGGGCATATTACTTTTGTAGTGCGTATTATTTTTGTAATTGCCAAGTCCTGCGGTTAAGTAAAGCATCAGTTCAGTCTATCAGAGCAGTAGCAAGTTACCCAGCAGCTGATATAATAAGCTCTCTTTTTCTGAATGGGCCAGAGACCTGATGTGCAAGTCTCGAGGAAGAAGGACTTTAATGTAGTCTGTCCGTTTTTAGTTAGACTCTTGGTGATCTGCTGTCATCCCCGATGCACTAGTTGCTTTCAGTGGCACTGAATGATTTTTATGTTTACTTCCTCTGGTGTAAGACTGGTTAAGGATAGAAAGTCAGTGATGGTACAGATTAATACAATTCTGATCAGTGATTCGATGGTAGTGGGGTGTTACTAGCAAAGAGGTATAACCGGGGAAAGAAGGAAGTGAGAATGTGCTGAATGGTTCTGACCTAAGGCTGAGCAGCAATTATAGCAAGTGTATTTTACAAACATGCATGTAACTAGAGGCTTCCCTGGAAATATGTAAGTGTTAAAAGGTCAATTTTTTGCTGGTTATCTTGGCCAAATATCTTCAGAAATCGATCCAAGATGCTAGATAAAAGAAACTAGAATCACTTCATTTAATTTTTTCCCTGAGTTACAAAGAAACACGTTTATGTAATCTTCTTTGAATGACTTTTCTGAATTCTTTTCTGAACGAATGTTCTCTGAAGGAGCTATGTCTCCACCCGAGCCACTGATGAATACGTTCTCCAGCACAAGGCAGCATTACAAGGAATTATTTTTTAGTATGTCTCTTCCTCCCAGTAAAAACTATAGCATAATTACCTGAACACTCCTCCATGGTAATTATAAGAACTAAAGAATCTGAAACATTAAAGATCTACCCTCCAGCACATTCAGAGGGTGTAGACCATTTAATTTCCCTCCCAGAGAATTTGAGATAAAATACTTGTCTTGGACACTCCTTTAAAAAACAAAAAACTTGATATTTATTCAGAAAATTCTGGCAAAACAAATTCTTCGCTTAGAACATTCTGGTATTATAGAAGGAACAACAAACTAAAATGTATGTGGTATCTGTATCCTCATCACTATCAATAAAGCTGTATTCAGTAAGAGCTTAGTCAATGATCAAATGTGGGTAGTTTTGAAGTGTCCTTTGTGTGATGATTGGGGTGTTTGGTTTTTTTTCTCCAGTTAGTTTTCATGATGATTCACCTCAACAAAACATAACAAGGAAAGAAATGACACATAATTGAAGAGCTATTCCAATAGCTTGCAGACTAATAGAAGAAAAATGTATAAAACATCAATAGTGATTTGCTTTGTAGCTCAGACCAAAGCCTGCATTTGGTCTGTCTCGGCCCTGACCACTTAGAAATCATAGATTAAGTGTGGTGGTTTCTAGCCTCGTGCTTTCAGTGGCATTGAATGATTGATCCCGCTCTGACCGCAGCCAACCTGGCACGGATTCAGATTGTCATCATTTGCGACGAAACTACGTTTTAGGAAATGAAATTGTGGTGTTGTCTTGGCAAACCCTCACAGCCTTACTCTTCCACCTCTCCTTCCAAGTGAGCAAAGGAAATGTAACCAAGATGAGATGCTCTAGCTTTGATCTGATTTAGTAGTTAAAGAATATCAGTTGAGGCAGTCATTTCTAGAAAATTCTAAATGGCAGCAATTACTTTTTCTTAAACTTCTCCAAGCTTTCTAACCATGAAGAGAGACTAGAATGGCCCCCAAACAGAAACAAGCTGGTGCCGCATTCCCAGTTTTGAGCATACCGGCAGGAGCCCCAGAGTTTCCTTGAGTTTTCCTTGAATTGCCACATTTAGAACTCCAAGCTTCCCCACAGGTCTGCACTTCCTCCCACGTTCACATACCAGCCTGTCTAACCAATTCACAGCACATGTAAAATTATTTAATGACACGAATGACATCCAAGGTACTCCAGGAGGTAGCAAAGGAATAACCATTTTGCACCTACTGTTTGGCAAATTTGATAGAAAGAATAGAGACAAAAAGATATTCAGACCCACCTCTAGGCTTTCCCCTCATCAGGGTGGTATAGAAGTGCATTAGGAAGTCCACTTCAGGAAAGGGGACAGGCCTGGAAGGAGAGAAGGAATCCAACCCATGCCCTCTAGAAATACTCTACTCAGCCCCTCTGTCTTCCTTTCCACCCACATTCACAAGTTGGGCTATGAATGTAGTTATGTGATGAATTATTCCTTATGCCAACGCCAATCCTCCTCCCAGTTTCAGACCAGACATGCTCCTTAGAGAGTGGTGAGGAAGGGAGGCACTTTTCCCCAACCTTTGGATAAATAGAGTAGCCTCTGGTTAGCCTGAAGATCCTATATTGCTTCTTTTCTTATCCCTTTCAGAGAAGCACCTCTCAAAGTCAGGCTGACTCATCTTAGAGAAATGACCATTCCGATTTTGCCTCAATATTCAGTCATAGCTATAGAAGCAATGTTCAAAAAATACCTTTTTTATTTTTAAGATTTTATTTATTTGTCAGAGCGAGAGAGAGCACAAGCAGGGGGAGCTGCAGGCAGAGGGAGAAGCAGACTCCCGCTGAGCAAGGCACCCAATGTGGGACTCAATCCCAGGACCCTGGGATCATACCTGAGCTGAAGGCAGTTGCTTAACCGACTGAGCCACCCAGGCATCCCCAAAAAAGACCTTTGAAAATTACTATTTCTCTCACTCAGATGGGGCAATAGGTCAAAATGGAAGAAACAAGACCATGATTTTGTAACAAACATGTCTCTGTCCCCCAACCCCACCCCCACCATCGCAACATGTACCCACGGGAGGGAAGTGTCTCGTGATACGAATGGAGGACTTACATCTTTGTATCCGGCTGTTTTTGCTTTGTGCTCACATTTAGGTTATCACCATCGGCTCTGCATTCAGAAATTCTTTTTCCGTCTTGGAGACATCACTACCATCAGTTAGGGGGGGAAACTGAGCAGGATCCATTTTGGGCGAGCCAGGTAGGAAGCGACTGATGTCAATTCTGCCTACATCCCTTTGGCCAGAACTAGGCGTATGGCCCTACCTAGAGGCAAGGGAGCTGAAGAAGAAGCCTTCAAGTGAGCCCAAGAGGAAGAAGAGAGGATTTCATATAGCATCACCTCTGCACATTGAATGATTACATTTTGGAAACCACTGCTCCCATCTTCCTTTCTGGTTGCCCAGGAGCAGAGAGCTTCCCAGGCAAACTGCCTCCTCTCAGCCTCTGGATCTATGTTCTCCTCTTTCCCTTTCCTCGCTCATAAGACTTAAGTGTATATTGCCTTTTCCCTTCTGAAGGGCAAGCCCAGGCAGCTCCTGCAGCCTTTTCTCCATTCAGGGCCCTTGCAGACCTACAGCACACATTACGTGTATTTGGTAAGCCTCGAGTATTGGTATAAATCTGGTTCCCACAAACCATCAAGGAAATCCATCCAATATCAGAATCACCCCCTCCTCCCTCCCTCCTTGGGTCTCTCTGTCCCTCTACTTCTAGAATACTCTAAACTCTTCTTGATTTTTACCTCTTCTAACACAATACTGACTATAAATCATACATCTGTGACCAAATTCCTCTCACTCCAGCCACAGGAGGACGGTCCCAATGCTCAGTGGTTTGGGAGAATAGATACATGACGTAGAGACCAAAAGAGGAAATGCAAGGATCTATTCTTAATCACCATACGAAGAGAGGATTCCTCAGAGAGAGAGAAGGAAAATGAAATGGCTATAATCTGACCCCCAAGTCTTCTTCCCTAATCTTTTCTTCCCTAGCCTTTTGATTTGTTGCTGAGTTCCAAGTTGAGAAGTGTTTTCTTCTATCACAATTTTACATATGGGTAACAAAGGAAATTCTGGGTGCAAAAAGAATTCTTTCCTAGTTTAGCATATGTCCATTGAACATAACCGTGTACGAAGCACCTGGCTGGAATACCGTCGTGGAAAGGTGCTGTGTTTCCCCAGGGCAAGTGAAGAACCAGAACTCCCAGGGGACACCGCGGCTGCCTGAAGCACACTCACGGTCAGGCAGAGCCAACCCGAAAAAGCGCAATTACATTCACAGGCGTTTACTTCTTGCCCAGTTTTGTGCTCTCCAGGTCCTGCGGGGAAGAGAAAGGCAAGCCCAGCTTAGAGCCTGCCCTCAAGGAGCTTCGCGGTCAAAGTTTTTCTAATTGACTCCCTCTGGAGTTTATTCTCCTTCTGTTTTCCAACCCCACGTCTCTGATCCTGCTCTTTCTCCGCCCTGCTCTGTGCTCTAGGAGGCTGACCCCCAGGGACTGCATCCTCAGACTCAGACTCTTTGTTCCATAGGTTCTGTTTACCCAATGGGAGGCATCGGGAGAAGGTAGAGGGCAGAAGAGAGTGCTTGGGGCATTTCTTTCCTGTCCTTTCTGGGCCTCAGCACTGCACTCTGGCCAAGCCAGTAACTCTGCAAGTACAGCCCCGCTCAGAGCCCTGCCACTTCGGGTGTTTGCTTGCGGCTCTATGTTCTGCCGCCCCTTTTAGAATCTGCTCCTTGAAAGTGGGAACCTTGTCTGCCTTGTTCCCTGCCGTTCGTCTGGTGTCTAGAATTGCTGGTGTACAGTAGGGGATCAGTACTTTTTGTTGAGTGAATGAACAAATGCATGAATGAATGAAATGATAAAACCATCATGACTTACTGCTTGCTAGATTCCTATTCCAATTATTATTCATTTATTTAATCAATAAATACTCATTGCACACCTACTCTATTCAAAGCACTTTCCTTTACCCCAGGAAGGGGTGAGCGCAAATTACACAACCACGATAACTAGGTCTTCTCTCAACCAGCGGAAGCCAAAAGTCACATTGGCAAGAAAGAGTACAGGGGGAAGGAATTATCCAACCAGACCTTTACTGTCCGTTTCTGTTTTTAAAAAACCTCTCAGAAGATTGAGACTATCTCTATAGTTATTATTAATATTATTAATATTAAACTTTTTTAAATCACTTTTCTCTCTATAATTGCCAAATCTTCAAGAACAGTTTAGGACTAGTTACAGCATTTAGCTGGCAAGTGTTCATTTAGTAATATTTAGTGGCAGTATTTAAACTGTTTATTCAATATGTTTAGTTTTATATAAATATATATACAAATTTGATAGAATATATATTGGTATTTATGTATATATTTGTATTTATATACATTCTATCAGATGATGCGCATATATATACACATGTGTATATTTAGTAAGCACTAAATAAATACCAGCTAAATGCTGACACTAGTCCTATTACAAATACATATATGTGTGAATATATATATATATATAGTTATATTGTTATAGACTAAATGTGCCCCCTAAAGTTTTATAAGTTGAAACCACATGTGATGACATTTGGAGGTGAGGCTTTGGGAGGTAATTAGGTCATGAGGGTGGAGCCCCGTGATGGGATCAGGGTCCCTCTAAGAAGAGGAAGAGAGTTAGCTCTCCACGCGCCGTGTGAGGATAAGATGAGAAGATGGCCGTCTGTAAAGCGGGAAGAGTGCCTTCACCCAGAATCCAACCACACTGGTGTCCTTATTTCAGACTTTTCAGCCTCCAGAACTGTGAGAAATGTAAGCCACCAGGTCTTTGGTATTTGGTTACAGCAACCTCAGCCCACACCGACTAAGAGATAGAGATAGGGAGATAAAGAGGTAGGGGCAGAGACATAGACATAGCTGTATGAATATCTTACCATGTCGCTACATGCTTGCACCCTGACTTTTATAGCTGTTCTCACTCCATCACCTACTTTATATGAGAGCTAAACGAGTTGATAGGTAATGTTCATCTCTTTAAATATTTCTTTTTTTTAAAAAAAAGATTTTGTTCATTTGAGAGAGAGTGAGCAAAAGAGAGAGAGCACAAGCAGAGAGGAGGGGCAGAGGCAGAGGGAGAAGCAGACTCCCCGCTGAGCAGGGAGCCAGACTCTGGACTCGATCCCAGCACCCTGGGATCATGACCGGAGCCAAAGGCAGATGCTTAACTGACTGAGCCACCCAGGCACCCCATTTCTTTAAATATTTCTTGAGGGCAGCCATGTTCCTGGCCACATGGAGGAACCTGAAAAGTTTGGAGCCTACCCGTTGACACCCAGAGGACTTCTTCCAATTCAGGAATAAGAGATAGAAGGAGGGACTCAGGGAGCAGGGCACTTGCAGCCCGAGCGCCGGCACCCTGCAGAACCCCCAGACTGGCCTCCACCAGTGATTCTCTCATTTCTCTCAAGGTTAACGATACTGAGGACAAGGCAGAGTCCTGGGTGAGATAGACAGTAAGGCTCCGGGCCTGAGTCGACCAGAGATACTAGGAGAGTGAGATGTCGTATAAAGAGATAAAAAGGGGCAAATTCAGCTGCAAGGGGGATCTGCCTGTTGTTCTTTGGAGACGCAACCTGGAGGCACACTTCTGAAGGTGACGTGGCGGACGGCGGACCAACCCCGGGCAAGCCCGAGGGCCCCGCGCTGAAGGTAGCAGGGCCGCTGGAAGAGCGTCTGCTCATGGAATGCTCGCACTGAACGGGGACAAATGGGCTCCATCAAAAATCCGTGAAGTATGAAGACATATCCGTTCCCTCTTATTTCTCTTGAATTTTTCCAGTTGAAATCCAGCTCAGTAAGTTAGGACTCTTGGTGAAGCCCTCTGCCCCTGCGTGCGCCGACCAAACACAAAGGACAGAGGGAGCCTTCAGGGGTGGGAGGTCCCTGTGATCTCCGTGGGCTGACCCGAGTCTGGGCTGCAGAAGGGAACTGTAAATCAGAAGAGTGAGCCTCCGCCAGAGCTGGGGGTGTGTGGGCGCTCTACCGCGGCCTGTGCCAGCCCAGCCCTGACGTGCGGGGCCTGGGGTCTGGAGCCCCACGGCTTGGCCGCCTCCCAGGTTTGCGGCAGGGCCTTGGCGGTAGGTTTGCAGGTGGAGCCGAGAGATGCCGGCGCTCTCAGGCTGGTCTTCTCTGGCTGCCTCAGCCTTTTCCATTCTGCACCCCCTTCCCCCCAGCCCCACCCCCAGTGCACCATACAAACAATTTCTTCGTGCACTTTCTCGTTCCTTGGGCAGAGCAAAGTGAGACAGCACTGTTGTACAAAACCTGGCCTCCCCGTGTCCCCGTCCCACCAGCGGTCTGTCCTGGATGGAGGCAGTGGTTTGGGTCAGAGGCAGAGCACTCTGCCAGTAGCTGTGACTCACAGGACACTGGCAATCAGAGGTGGCACTGTGGTGCCCTTGGGGGCGATAGAGGGCTGCCGACTGGCACAACAATGACCTTCCAGCCGTGCCGGGCGCCGCCAGGGCTGTCGGGAAGCTGGAGACCATGACCAATTCTCTGTGGATCTCCTGGTGATTCTGGTGTTTGCTTTTGATAATAAAGAGCCCATGTACTTTCAAGAGGAGAAAAAGAGCTAGGTAAGATTTTCTGCGCAGGTTGGAAGAATATGGTAAAGTCGGTGAGACGACTGGACTGCCTACAGGACCAACAAGTCCTCGAGTCTCCGCCAGCCGAGGTGAGTTCTCGACGTTACTGGCACCATGTTTGGCAGCACTTGACAGAACTCTGAATGAGTTCATCTCTTCCCTGGAGGATACAGGAGACCCTCCTGACAAATGATAGAAAAGTGAGACACCCCCCTTTCATTTCATTTCATGGGGCAATAAAGGCTCCCGGTCAAGGACAGACCCATGGCCACTTGCAGATGAATCAAAACCCCTCCAATCCCTAAAACTCACATCAGAAACGTCTGTAAGGCTCTTGATTTCATCTCAGTCACGGTTTCAGAGTCCTGGGATGGAGCTCGGCAGCAGGCTGGTGAACTCTGGAGCAGAGAAATCAGCCGAGCTAACCCACACTTCTAACCTGCCGAACCCAAAGGCAATAAATGTGTGTTGCTTTAAGGCACAAAGTTGGGGTGATTTGTTCAGCCACGTAAGAAAACTGAAGCCCCTGCTATTCAATGAGCCGCCCTGACACGGGCCCAAGAGACTCAGGGCATCCCCTGATCATCAGGTCCCCAGGGGAAGAGCAGGGTTAAGCTGAGAGGACTCTGGAAGCCTGGGTCACATGCAGGTTTGATTCACCTTCCAAAGCACCCGCCCCCTGCGTAGCCACAGCCACTGGCGATATGCCCATGTTCTCTCTCTTTAAAAGTCATTTTGGTGTATCTCTTTTTTAGTTAAACTATTGTTTAAGTTGATGCCACATGTACTGTTAGTGAGGTCTGATAGAATGAGAATTCTTAAGGTCATGTTTTCCAGAAACAGATGGCTGTTCTAGAATTCTCGTGCATACATCATGTCCACTTCAGTGGACCCAGTAGAATGTACATGATGTATTGTATTTTGCTCAAAAAAAAAAAGTGTCCATTATTACTTAAATGATCCCTGAACTCTGACACGACCAAATGGAGACATTCAGAAGAATAAAGACCATTTCTTTACCCTCCCAGCTGCTATTAGAAATCGCTAAAAGTAAGTGATTATTACCTTAAAATTTTTTGGCTGGTTTTTAAAACAACACATACACACACCCCACGTGGCAGCGTCATCCCCAGCTAAACTTAGCAATGTTGTTATTATTATTAATTCATAGGTTAGATGATTTGACATTTTGCAACCATGTGTTTCTTATTTTTCTATTTCTTTTTAACTTTTATTTCATTTTTTATATTCCTTACTGTTAAAATGTTTCTGAATTTTATGCAGTCAAAATAAGTTTTCCTTTTATGAAAAAAATTAAGATCCTTCTCAAGCATTTGCTACGTCTAGCAGCCTGCTAGGTGCCAGAGACCCAAGATGGCTCGTCCTTGTCTCACTGTCCCTCCACCCCCTGGGGAGGTAGGGGTGGGGGCAGAGTCTGGGGAGGCAGACACGTACACGAACTGCTGTTGTATGACAGGATACAAGGAATACATGTAATAACAGGGGTAGGTACGCAGCCTCATGGGATTACTGCAGGGGTGACACATTCTATCCGGAGGGGTCAAAGCAAAAGAGGCAAACTTGGAGCTGATTTATTAAAAAGATTTATGAATTCAGTGTCACTCTGAATTACGTACTATGTTCAAAGACCATTATCAAGTCTATGTTCTTGCCTGTCTTGAATTTTGCCAAGAAATTTAGCAAGTGTTGACCCCAAAATGCCTCTTCTCTGGTCTTTGGAAAGTAGCCTAAACTGAGTTGGAAGGCTGGAGTTTTATACCTAGACCCAGTGTCCGCTAAACAAATAGTTTGGGTCTCAGTATTTGTAAAACTGGCAATTGATCATAACCATCCTGCTTACTTCATAGGACGATTATAAAAATTGAATTAGATCAGGTATGTGAAAACACGAGGTCATTCTACAAATCTATCGAGGTCACACCATTTCTGTTCTGAGTTGCCGGTGGCCAATATTAATTACAGCTATGTATTAAAAGAGACAGTAATCAGAGTAACAAAAATGTCTGATGCCTTAGAGTTTCACAGCACCCTTCCTCTGAAGCTGGGCACCTCTGTTCCCTCCTTAGGCCTTCTGTATCTTTCCAGGATAAGCCAGGGCCTGCGTCATTACCCACACTTGCAGAAGAATAGGGAAGATGAAGTGGGAGGCCCGAGATCGACAGGCAGAATCAAGACGTGAGCTCCAGCTCTTGCCTTCCGACCATTTCCCAGTACATAGAGCCCGCTGAGTACCAGGCAGAAATGACCGTGGTGCCTTCTCACAAATTATTTCAATAGTCGCCCAGAACCGATAAGGATATATTGATTCCAAGTACAGATGGTCAGCAGTAAAGTTCATTCTCTTCAATATTCAACTGGAATTTAAAGAAAAAAATGCCTTTAAATTTTAAAAGGAGAAAACACTTCCCGACTACCTCTCCTCTTTGTCCGTCAGGCTCCACCCATACCAGGCACACACAATCTCCACCTGTGGAAATGCCCCCAGCGGCAATGCCATTCCCTGATCCCAGCGGCCAGAAACATCTCCCTCTCTTGAAATCCCTGGGCTTAGATTAATGGGTGAGAACCCAGGCTCCCAAGGCCATCCATCTGCGTCTGAATCCCAGCCCGGATACTAGCAGCCTCTCTGCCTCTGGTCCCTTATCTGTCAGTGGACACTGGTGGTGACACTAAAAAACAAGCAACAACAAAAGATCGTCATTACTGGGTTATTAAAAAGATTAATAAGGGGCGCTTGGATGGCACAATTGGTTAAGCATCCAACTCTTGATTTCAGCTCAGGTCATGATCTCAGGGTCATGAGATCGAGCCTCATGTTGGGCTGCTGGGCTCTGCACTGGAGGTGGAGCCTGCTCAAGATTTTCTCTCCCTCGCCCTCTGCCTCTCCCTGTCCCCCCCGCCCCGCAACTCCCATGCACATGCACACACACACTCTCTCTATCTCTCCAAAAACAATAATAATAATAATAAGATAATGCATGTAGAGCATTAATGACACATGGCAACGCCCAGCAAGGATTAGCTGTCCAATTCTCATCTGTTCCTTTGCAGATTTTTCATCTGCAGCCAGGTAGCCAGTTCTCTGGGGATAGGAACAGATTCCATAGCACCCCTTGCCTAGTGTGTAAGAGAACAACCCAGCTCCGCCATTTATGAGCTCTGAGGGCTTAGCCTGTCATTTAATTTCTGTGTCTCAGTCCCCCATCTGTAAAATGGGGAGAAGATGAAAATTAAAGGCAATAATGTATGTGTGTGTGTGTGTGTGTGTGTATCTTAGCCATTATTTGCTGTTTAAGAGTCTATATTAAAATTAAAGAGTCAAGACTCTGATGTCGCAACGTTTCTCAGACCGTATTTTCTGACCTATACAGTTGAAATTGCAGATCCAAATTTGGAGAGAGAGAGAGAGAGAATGCAATGTGAGGATGCTTGGGGCTGGAAAGACAGCCACAGGCAGTCTTATGAGATAGACTCTCCACGAGAGACAAGAAGCCCCCAACTCTGCAATTGGAAGACGGCCACCACCTCCTCCCTGATGAGGGGGAGAAGGAGGAGGAGATACGGACAGCAGAGCAAGGAGGGGAGAACGTCAGGGCACAAGTAAGATGAACAAGAGGGGTGGCAGAGGGAAAGAGGAGAAGGGAGAGGAGAGGGAGACAGAGACAGGACAGGACGAGGAGACGAGAGAGATTTGTGAATAAGGAAGCCCAAACCTAGTGGCCACGCGACGGAGTGATACAACCTCTAGAGGTGTGGACATTTCCGGGGGTGGTTGTTTGTTCCAACAACTGAGTTCGGATGTGGTAGATATGCGGGAGATGGTACCGCAACTAGGTAGTTCCACGTCCTGCTTAACTGGCCTATTCATTCAAGTAGGCGACAAATTCAGGACGCAAGTCTATTTCTCACATTAATGCAGTGTTTTTTCTTGGTTTTGATACAGGCCGAATATCTCAGCAATGCCACTAAATTTGAGGGGAGGGGCGCCTGGGTGGCTCAGTCGGTTAAGCATCTGCCTTCAGCTCAGGTTATGATCCCAGGGTCCTGGGATTGAGTCCCGCATGGGGCTCCTTGCTCAGCGGGGAGCCTGCTTCTCCCTCTGCCTGCAGCTCTCCCTGCCTGTGCTCTCTCTCTCTCTGGCAAGTAAATAAAATCTTTCAAAAAAATTTAAAAAAAAGAATTGCAAATTCTTGGGGAAAAAAATTGAGGGGAAATTGTATGTTGCTTTGTTGACCACTCTTTTTTTAATCGGGAAGATTACATACTATTTTACTAGTAACTTTACTTAGCTTACTCACCACCGGGAGAAGCTCCCTTCCTGAGGTAAGGCCACTATCAGTATACCACAGCACACCCTCGTATCAGGCATACTTGCATTTGCATATTCAGGTGCAAGCATTTGACTACATCATTATGGCTTAACTAGAGTTGGTCCCAGGCCATAAATATCATACTATTTAATTCCTACTTATTTTCTTTTGGTTTTTTCTTTATGATTCAGTTGAGGCATTACATGGATTTTTAATTATGTATAGAAGTAGGTTATGTTATCTATGAAAGTCACTTTAGGATAAAAGAGTTTTAATAAAAAAATTGTTTAGGTAGGGGGTGTTGGGACTGATGGGATTAAACCCCTGTCCTAGAAGCGATTCTGGCCCCCCCATTCTCTAATCCTTTCTCCTCTTGACCACTTCAACGCTAGGAGCCAGTGGCCTGCAGAAGCTCCCCCAGAAGAGGCATTGGACTCTGGCCCTCTCTTGCCTGGGTCTCTGATACCTCACCCCAAATGTGTGTTGTGTATGGAGGGAAGTAGACCTGCAATCAGTCATTATCACTATCACTAATTCTATTGTATAATAATAACATGATACAAAAATAAAACATTTAGTTTTGAAAACACGATATTTCCAGTTAGTGGGCCTAGTTGGAGAAAATACGACTACTTAAAAATGGTGCCCATGTGGCCTAGATCATTCGAAGGTCAAGAGACATCTGTAACCATCCAATCACTAATGCTCTAGAGAGCATTTCAACTGAATTTCAAAGGCTCTCATTCAGTCCCTTCCTGCAAAGACGATCCCGCAACCTTGGGCAAGTACATAGATTCAAATTTGCATTAGCTGAAAAGGACATAACAACACTGATTTTCAGTGAGGAAAACATGACAACGTTGAGATCCAGGATGGGAGTATTTCCCAGGTAGGAAAGAAGCAGAGTAATGGTTAAAGAAAAAACTTTGCAACCAGACCACTGGGTTCATAATCTTAGCCCTGGCCCTCACCAGCGCTGTGACCTCGGGTAAGTGGTACTTCCCATTGCCATAAATTGGTTCCTTAGCTGTAAAGGGAGGAGAGCAATAGCAGCTACCCCGTAGGGTCCTTAAAAGGATAAAAACGTTATCTGCTGTCAAGCATCTAGAGGTGTTCGGCACATGGGACTCACTCAGGACATGTTAGCTCTTAGACTGCTGTGTGGGAATTTCCTTCCTGCATCGCAGAACGGCTTTAGCCATACTTACGTGCGATTCTGCTCTACCAGGTACGTGGCGTTCTTTATAACCACGTCATCAAGTACAGATCAAATTAGAGGGAAAAGCTCTAAAGAGAAACAAAGACACCAGAGAAATCCTCTTTGACAGGCACAGCCTAAGACAAAAGGAGCTATGTGATCCCTAGCCATATATTCAGAAGAGTTTGGACAATGCAGCGCTTTGTTATGCTTCCTGAATTCATAGGACCCGAAGAAGCTAATACAGGAGAACAATAGCTGACATAACAGCTTTTCAGTCATACTGCCAGTTGCTGACAGTTTGCCAAACTGCTTTTGGCCTGGCTCTGAATTCACATCACGAAAAGAGGGAAAGTATTACAACGATCACTTCCATTGGACTTTGAAAGTCCCAGGTTGTCTGCAAGATACATCAAAATAAAGTCAGAATGTAGCCTCTGCCTATGATGACACAGTTACTAAGCTTACTCCACTACCGAGGTATCTAGATAGGAGGAGGACATTTAACAAACATGAGCAGAGGGGAGCGCTACAGAGTTTGAGTTGTTTCACGTTGGCCCATAGTAGGCATATTCGTTTTCTAGGACTGCCGTTACACATGACCACAAACTGAGCAGCTGAAACCAATAGAAGTGTATGCTCTCAACAGTTCTGAAGGCTAGAAGTCCAAAATCGAGGTTGCCAGCAAGGTTGGTTCCTTCTGGAGGCCTCTGACGGAGAGCCTCTTCCATGCTTCTCTCCTAGCTTCTGGAAGTTACCAGTCCTCCCTGGTATTTCTTGGCTTGTGGTTACCTCAGTCCAGTCTCGATTCTGTTGTCACTGGCCGTCTTCTCCGTGTGCCTCTCTGCCTTCCCGTGGCATTCTCCTGTGTGTGTGTCTGTGTCCAGATTTCTCCTTACAAAAACACCAGTCATCCTGGGTTACAATCCACCCTAATGACTTCAACTTAACTTGATTACATCTGCAAAGACCTTATTTCCAAAAAAGGGGACATTTGCAGGTCCCGGGGGTCAGCCTTTCACTGGATCTTTTGGGAAGACACAATCCCCTTGATAACAGGTGGTGAATTTGCTAACTGCTGAAGAGAATCCAGCATTAATCAAGTGCTACCCTGCGCTCTGAGCATTTTCAGTCCTTAGATAAGGAGGGCAAACGTGTTTAACCTTCAGACTTGATTTTGGCCAGGATAACTCTCCTCTAGTAGTTTTTCACCCAGATTCTCTGTTTGTTATTTTTCTGCATTTTAGGAGAAATCGCATTTGCCTCATCTTTAACTCCATTAACTCTTTACTTGGATGGACCACTCCGAAGAAAGTAAAATTCCAAAGGCTGTTTAGATGGGCACTGTTGCCAGTGAAATGGGAGAAAGAAAGAGTAGAGGTCACCTAAGGGACACTGCTCAACTCTTACCAGAGGCTGTCCGTGTGTGCAGAATATTCACTGGATGGGAGGAAGAAATAGCAAATGGGAGCCCTTCTTTAAAATTAAAAAACCTGGAATAACACATTCCAGCCCCTTCTGTATCTTAAAAGCAGGCAAGAAGTTTGATTTAGGCCATTTCCTTCCAAAGTTACAAATGTAAGAGAGAAGGAAAATGACAGTGACTTACAGTTCCATGCAGGAGAAAGGGTTCCCCCTTCCCCCTGTCCTTTAGGAAAAGACAATTAGAATAAAACATTGCTCAAGGAGAGTATAAAATGTATTTATCTGTTTGTCTGTTTCTTTCTTTCATGGATCAGCAACTGTGGCCCGCATGCCAAATCTGATTGCTGCCTGTTTTGTGCATAAAGTTTTATTGGAATACAGCTATACCTGCTTGTCTTACTGTCTCATGGATTCCCACCACAAAGGCGGACCAGAACGTTGCCAGCAAAGCCTAAAGTATGTACCATCTGGCCCTTAACAGAAAAAGTTTGCCCACCCTTTATTTAGATGTAGGGGATTAGGAACCGAAGAATACCACAAGACAGCAAGCAAGAATGGATTATGCATGGGTTACAAGTAGTAACTTGCAGCAAATCTCTTGGCATTGCCATTTCTCTGACAAGCTTACGGATTCAGCAGTAAAAGCTTGGCATTAGTGCCTATTGGTACAAGCCAAGTAGGATTTAAACAACCAAAACCCTGAGTAATCATAATCATCCTCATGCCAAAAGTCAGTATCACGAACAATTAGAATCCTAGACCTGATGGAAAAGTAGACTGAATCCCAGCCCAGTATAGCCCTTCTAGGGCTCAGAGGAGGGGATAAAAATCCTCTTCTTCTACTTTTTGTAACTACTTTTTGGTGTTGGGATGAAATCTGGCACAGCTTCTCCCTGCTATGTTGATTCTTGTACTTTGTCTCTTCCTTTGCCTGGGTCGCTAAACTGTGGGAGGGTACGCCCAAATAGCACTGGAGACCCCAGGCCCTTCTCAGGTTCGCAGAGAGTACCCCCCACACCAGCACTCTATGGAAAGCAACTGCCACTTTATCCCAGGGGCTGAGATTTCTCTCCAGGGCCCTGCACCCCTTCCGCAGGCCTCTTGCTTTGATCTGGTGCACCCACATTCTCAGTCCAAACCGTGCATCTCAGGCCGGCCCCTATGGTTGAATGCTTCAGTCAAACTGTCTGCCCGGCTTCCCATCAGATCATCTTTGAAGCCAGGCCTGCTGCAGAAGTGCCAGCCCCAACCTCTCCCAGTCTGCTCTGACCTCATTGTTTTCCCCCTAAGGGCACAATGTCCAATCCCTAACACTAAGCCACGGGGACTTCCACGGAACATATTGGCTGGTCCCTTTTTGCTGAATCTACTTTTCCATGACAGTTTCTGGGTTAACTTGTCTTAGAATATACTGGAACCTGAAGGGTCTGCTAATCCTTTATGCCCTAAGAGAATAAAGAAATTAGTGTGTATATATATACATATACACACACACACACACGCACACACACACATATATAGTATATATAGTGTATATAGTATGTATATAAATAGTACGTGTGTTTCTTTGTCAGGCAAGTGTGCCTGACAATGAAAAGCATCTGATATATGTTATTTTGCCAAGGTCTGAGCCAGCAATTGTAGTTTCTTCAGGGCTACGTGGTATTCAGAGAGCTTCTGGAACCAAGCATACACTTCTAAGAACGGTATTCATCTTTAGGATGCTGAAACTCTAGTCTTATCTAGTATCTCTTTTTTTGTTGTTTTTTAAGATTTTATTTATTTATTTGCAGAGAGAGCACAAGCAGAGGGGAGCAGCAGAGGCAGAGCCAGAGGGAGAAGCAGACTCCCCGCTGAGCAGGGAGCCCAATGCAGGACTTGATCCCAGGACCCTGTGATTCATGACCTGAGCTGAAGGCAGATGCTTAACCGACCGAGCCAACCAGGCATCCCTTACCTAGTACCTCTTTTTACTGTTTCTCAATTCCTGTTTTCAGGTGAAAAAGAAAGGCTTGGAAAATTTGCCTTTAAGTAGAATGAGAAGGAAAGACCGATTATTTTTCTTATTTTACTTTTAAGCCACTGAAACTCAGTTTGGCCCATAGATAGGTGATCTTTGAACCCTCACTAGCTTTGTCTAAAACCAGCATTTTTTTTTCCATCTTCCTAACAGAATGCTTTTTATACTTTCCTGTGCAGAAAAGAAAGAAAAAAAAAAAGACTAGCACAGAAGGAACCGCTAAGAGCAAGAGGCAGTCTTCATCCAATTTGACTCCACTGGGGCCATCTAATTTCATGTCGTGCTAAATTATCCATGATAATGATAATGAGTGTTTACTGTTCATTCCTTGAGCCTCAGGTCCTTTCAAGACCAGTCACTTGCCCTTTGAGCTCTTCTACCAGCTGGCCTTGGGACGCGTGTGATAGAAATCAGGAAGCAAAGGTGCTGGTTCCCCCAGAAAGAGCCAGAGTGGAAGCAGGCCTATTTCAAAGGTCGTTTGGGACAAAACCATGCGGTACTGTTTCTGATACTACCTGTCTGGTGTCTGCTCCAGAAGTAGCAATGTGGGATGGGTAATAATTAATGGGCCTGAAGGGACCTGACCAATAACTTGGTAGCCACTGGGAAATTTCAGACAGTGGGCATGGCTCCAGATATGAGATAATATGTTATCTTTGGACTCATTTAGAATAGCTGGAGCTGGAGCTGGGCCCATACTGGCTTGCAGGTAAAGGACCTCCCAGGGACATTTTGTCCAATGCAAAGCCCGGAAGATTACTTTCATCTTTACTTGCTTTATTGTCCTTATCATACAATATCATAAATGTTTATACTCCCCATTTAAACTCTGAGCTCCTTAAGGGTTTTCATCATATAGTTTTCATGTTTAAGTCCCCAATGCCTACTGATCAATTAATTCATCAATCAATCTATCAAGTTTAGGTTAAAAAAGAACACTGTGTTTACACCCTTCAATTAGACCAAACAGTTGAGATACTAATGAGGCTTTAGGGACTCCTCCAGGGTGGATTAAAAGTGGTGTCTTCCTCTCCCCTCCCTCATTCTCTGAGGTCATTCATAAATGGACTGGAATATTGGTCCTGCTCTTGCCTTAAAACTAAAAGGTTCTGAACATGTGGCCCTGGGGAAACATGGAAGACTAATGAAATTTCTCCCACCCATCTGCCAGGGGCCGTGAACTCCCTCCAAGCCTAGACGGAGGGAGTCACCCAAATGCTTGTTGTCATCTATTGCATATCCTCTCCTAGGATGGCAGAAAATCGCTTCCATATTTCTGTGTCTCTGAATGTCCTTTTTAAATCTAATCTGACCAAATAGCATCTCTTGATCTTTTAGTGCTGACAGCGTTGACCATTCTAGTACTTCTGGTGTTGCCCTGACCAAACACTCTGCAAGTGTGCATGAGTCATCAAGTCCCATCTTCTGGAGGTTACAGTACTGTGACTAGTATAGTAGGGTCACAGCCATAGCAAAAGAGGTGACCAACCTGTCCCTTACCTGAGAACAAAGACCACTGCAAGTTCTTTCCATTCTTTATCCTCCTGAATACTCTATTTGTATTATTTCTTTAAATGAATCTAAATTTGCCTTTCTATTCCTTAATCTTGGTCCCTCGCTCTAGATCAGTTTAGATTCAGTGACCTTTATGCAGCTCTTTGCAACCCACTGGTTCACCATCTGAGTCTGACCTTCTGGACTCAGACCTCTGGTCAAATATTTGATACAAAAATAAAGACTTTCAAATATTCAAAGGTTAAGAACCAGAACAGCACACCCAACCTGGACTAGTCTCCATGTCTCTCGGAAGTCACAACTATTTCGATGTTAAAGGACTAACAGACATTCCTTATACTCCACATCCGCCTGATGAAACTGACTACAAGAAGGGGGTGGAAAACCAAGAAGGGCATGGAGGGGAACAAACCAGGAGGTACGCTGGCTCGAAGCCACATGCCCTGTGGGGGAAACAAATTCTTTGACCACCCCCAACCATGACTCCCAACGTTTTTGGAATCTTGGCACCCTCTCATTATCTACTTGACCATCCAATCTTGATATGACGGCCTCCGATCCTGCGCATGCATGAAAACTAAATGCAATTCATTTAATGTTTTTAAATGACTGTGAATTAACAAGATTTTTATTGCAAGCGTTTTGCAGCACCCGTTGTAACGACTCGCAACACGTTGGCTAAGAGGAACGCCACTTTTTAAAATAATATAGAGCAGTCGTGTAGATGTTACAGCCCTGTCGTCATCTCATGAGGTGAGCCTTGCTGCAACAGTCCTAGGAAGTAGCAGGAGCAGTTGGAACCTCAATCAGGGAGACCGTGCAAGCCAGAAAGAGCTCCCAGGAGGTCCAGACACACTTCCTTCAAATGAACTCCAGGGCATAAGCTCAGGCCCTTCCGGTGAACCCCCCTTTACTTGAGCTACTCTCAGTTGCTCTCAATCCTTACAAACAAGTGATGCTTGTCTAGATCATGCTGAATCGGCATGTAGAAAAAGGATATGTGGAGAGCAGTAAAAACCCTTGGCAGGCGCCTGCCCTGCCTCCCTCTGACCATCAGAGCGCAGTGCCTTGTGGGGAATGGAAGCGGGGCGGAGGGGTCGCCTCAGCATCTGGAGTTACTATGTGCTGCCCAGTTTTGCTATAACCAACTCTGTGCTCTCCTCCCTGACAGAACCATCGATCCGTATAAGAGAGTTTAACTCTGGATAAAAGGGGGCACTTTGCTTGCTCCCTTGACCAGTTATCTTTGGATAGAGCAAGAGGAAAAGAGACGCTAAGCAACATGGAGAGGAAACATAAAAAATGGAGACTTGTGGCCAATATAGTCCCACCCAAACACGCACCCTCCGTTCTACAGAGTGCATGAAAGAAAAGACTCTAGATTTAGAAAAAGACTGTTTCACGAGAATGATACTTACTGGGCTTTTCAACAGAGACCTTTTGCCCTACCGACCGGTTGGGCTGCCTCATTTCTACTACAAAACAAGCTCCAGCTTGGTCTGGCCTTCAGGGGGAAATGGGAAGTTTGAAACATTTTTATTTCCCCAGCTTCTTGCAGGGCCCCGCCTCCCACGATAGTGTGGTAACTTCTGACTTCCACCCCCACGTACCCACAACTGTCTTATCGGTCAGTGGTCATTTCCTCAAGGCCTTGCTTTCTGCCGTGTGACCGTGGGTGGTCCCAGTTCACGCAGGAAGTAGTAGTGTAGACAAAAGGCTTGGGATTAGACAGGCTGACAGACACAGGTAAGGAGCCCAGTGCCTTCTCTGGGCTCAATTTCCAAGTGTGTAAGATGGAGATTTCTTTGATAGTAAATGTTGGCAAGGATGTGGAGCAGAGGGAACCCTCGGGCACTGCTGGGAACGCAAACTGGTGCAACTGTGGAAAACTATGGCGGGTCCTCAAAAAGTTAAAAATAGAACGACCCGATGATTCAGTAATCACACTACTAGGGTTTTTACCCCCAAAACACAAAAATAGTGACTCAAAGGGATACATGCACCTCGGTGTCTTACAGCAGCTTTATTTACAACAGCCAAATGAGGGAAGCAGCCCAAGCATCCACTGATAGAAGAATGGATAGAGAAGATGTGGTGTACATACACAATGGAATATTCCGCATTATCCATTATTTCAATCCGCATTATTACGGAATATTCCAACAGAAAGGATGAAAGCTTGCCATTTGCAATGATATGGATGGAGCTAGACAATCTAATGCTAAGTGAAATCAGAGAAAGACGAATACCATATGATTTCACTCATGTGGAATTTAAGAAACAAAAAAAAAAACAAGCAAAGGGGGAAAAAGAGAGAGAGATACAAACCATAAACAGACTCGTAACTACAGAGAGCAAACTGAAGGTTACCAGAGGGGAGGTGGGTGGGGGATGGGTGAAACAGGTGATGGGGATTAAGGAGGGCACTTGTCATAGGAGCACCAGGTGATGTATGGAAGTGGTGGATCACTACACTGGACACCTGAAACAAATATAACACCGAATATTAACTTTACTGGAATTTAACATTTCTTTAAATGGGGATTTCTTCCCTCTTGCTGTTGCTGACTGGCTGGAATGAGGTAGCAAATACAAAGCTCAAGGTTGAGGGCGGGCACGTGGAAGGCTCTACACACTTTCCTGTGGGGATCCTGGCCTTCCCTCCTGAGACGACAGAACACTTGCCTCCTTAGAGCTAATGTAAGCGTAGGTCTGAAAGTGCATCGAGTTGAAGGACGGGTTGACTAAGGACGGGGAAGAGGGTGGAGGACTTCCTGCTCCAGGAGGCTTCTGGGCCCTCATGGGTGGAATATGCTTCCATATACCTACTGTGATCTCAGATGAAGACCTCAGGACGCTGAGCAGTAGAACTCAGTACAATGCTGCGTAAGGATCGAAACCAGAATTGTGCAGATAAAATTTTATTGTGAAACATGTGAATTGGGAATGACAATTTGATGACATGACATTAACCGATTTTATATTCCGAGATGGAAAAAAACGTTTAAAGTCATTCTTATTGTTAAACGCTTAGCCAATTCAGAGTCCTTTGGGTGAACCAAAATGTCTCTTAACATGTTAAAAAAAATTAAATTACTTATTTTAGAGCCTTAATAAATCTCTTTGACTCTTTGTTGGCTAAGACTTTAAATCTACCGCTTCCTGAAATTAATTTCGTTCATTAAATCACTTTTGACTCCAAGAAATTTTGAGCTTTCAGATTCCAAGCTTTGACCATGCAAAGGAAACACCAAATCCAGACAATGAGTTTGAGAGAATTTAGCTGATAGTGTGGCTGGGCATTTCATTCTCTGAAGTATTTTAGAAAATGAAGTCTATGGTCGTTAATGTGAAGATAGTAATGCAAGTCACATCACTGTATCAATCTTTAGTTGGTTGTGGCTTTTTTTTTTAATTTATTTCTTTATTTGAGAGAGAGAGAGTGGCACGGACACCGCAAGCCAGAGAGAGAGAGAGAGACCTCGAGTGCGCCTGAGCAGGGGAGAGGGTGCAGGAGCAGGGAGAGCAGCAGGCAGAGGGAGAGGGAGAAGCAGACTCCCCGCTGAGCAAGGAGCCTCCTGTAGGGGCTCATTCCAGGACCCTGGGATCATGACCTGAGCCCAAAGCAGAGGCTTAACAGAGTGAGCCACCCAGGCGCCCCTAGTTGGCTGTAGTTTTTAAATTTAGCTAATGAGTTAGTTATTCCCTTACCTTAGTCCATAAAGAATAAAAGGGCACTTAGAAGATTTTATGAAAGATAGCTTGATAACATAAGTTACATAGAGGTGGAAACCAAAAGGGAAAACAAAGGTAAGTTCCTGAAATAGAACTGGGAATGAATCCAACAAAAGATTAATTGTTTACTATATGAAGCTATTTAGTCACTTTGGTACCAACTTTTTAACCAAGTGAGGAAAAAATAGTTTTTTTATAAATAGAAAATGCTTAACTTTTTACTCTTTCCAGTTAAAATTTTACCTATTTGAAGGACATTTCAAAAATATTCCAGTGCAAGTCTCTTCTTATAAGGCTTCTTAGAATCAAAATTTTATCTTACTGTCAAATTAAATGACTTTTTTTCTATCTGATAGTTCAAAAACTAGGACTATTATATCATTAGAAAATCTTGTAAGAAAGCGAATCTCAGCAATAGCGTGAAGTCCTGGGAAGTGGTAAGATTGTTTTTAGGGACTAAATAGAGAGATACATTTATATCTATCTATCTATCTATCTATCTATCTATATATACATATTTTTAAAGATTTTATTTATTTATTTGACAGAGACAGCCTGAGAGAGGGAACACAAGCAGGGGAAGTGGGAGAGGAAGAAGCAGGCTCCCAGCGGAGGAGCCTGATGTGGGGCTCGATCCCAGAACACCTGGATCACACCCTGAGCCGAAGGCAGACACTTAACGCCTGAGCCACCCAGGTGCCCCTATATCTATATATTTTTTAAGACCAAAAACATTTGTGTACAAATTGCTTGCAACTTTCTATTTCCAGGCTTTGAAGACTTCATGTACACCCTACATCTCCACTTAATAAACTAGTCTTTTACTTAAAAGATTTTTCCAATAAAGGTTTAGTCTTATCAAGTTTGGGTCCCAGCAAAGGCAGTCACCTTGCAAATTTCAGTAACACATAGCCCTTGGAGGATTCAGCATTTCCAATCTTAGATTTTCTAAGTCCTACTTTCCAGGATTCTATCCCATATGCTGTCCTACTGAATCATCAGAATATCCCAGAAATTCCAGCAGCTGGCAAAGAAAAAAAATATGTGTGTAGGTAGGTATGTGTGTGTGTGTATATATGTAATATATATGGTATTGTATATAAACTATATATTAATATATATCATATTAAGGTGTACTTGCAAATCTTTTTATTCCTGGGGTATATCCCAAAATGTTTATAAAGTACTGGTTTTTAAGCCACTTGAAATAATTTTTCTCTGTATAGTTAAGCTACTCACTGAACATAGTAATCTTTATTTTACTTTCTGTTTTTAAGAATTCCTTTTGAAATTTAATTTTATTTTTATAATTACATAAAATCTTTACATGGTTTCAAAATCAAATTCCCCAAACAAAGTATAACCCAAAGTGTAGTTTTTCTTCTGTGTTTCCTTCACCCTATTCCCACGTAGGTAACTGATTTTTTTTTTTCAGTTTTTTTTAAATTGCGCCCTTTTGTTGTTATGACTTCAAGCATAAGCAAATAAATATTCGTCTCCCCGCCACATTTGGGGGGTAGAGAGCAGAATATTATATATTTTCCTTCATCTTGTTTTTTTCAGGTAATAATGCGTCCTACAGCGTATATACCGATAGCAGCATACGGAGATGTTCCTTATTTACAGCGGCCGACTCTCCATCGACGGGGGTCTGAGTCCCCTGTGGGCAAACGTGTGGGTTATTTCCACCATTTTATTGTTATAAATAGAGTTGCAATGAACATTCACCTACAGATCATCAATGAACTTTGGAGTTCATTATGGAAAACATAAATATTCTCAGACTGTTTTGGACCTTGTTAGATAATTCATGGATTGAAGAGTTTTGTTTGTTTAAACTTTTCTTAGTGTATGTTAGTTATGATTATATAAATATGTTTTCTACATTTTCTCATTTGTATTATATAGTAAAATTCCTTTTGCGTCCAAGTATGTGACCAGCTGCTGCAAATGGTCCAGGGATATGTGACAAAGGTCTAGTCTCTGCTTGTAAAACACGAAGTCCAGTATCTACCTACTGATTCCATCTTATTCACTTTTCAATCTGTATGAAATCTTGAGAAAAATATGTTCATGCCTCTTACAATTATAGTTGTCGTTTTCTCTTTGCTATTCTGGAAACTTTTTTCTTTATTTCTTTTAGGAAGGCTCGTCTTCATTGTGGGTTATATCTTTTATCAATATAAAATGATCCTTGTTTTCCTGACAAATTATTTTTGCTTTATGAAAAGCAATGTTATGAAAAATTGATATTACTACCTTTGTCTCCTTTCTTTCCTTCCTTCTTCTTCCTTTTTTTTCCCCCATTGCTTATCTTTTTATTTTTAACCTTCCCAGCTGAGAAATGGCTGCCCAGTTTTCTGGCTAGTAACTGTCCCAAGTTCTTGAACCAAAGAGTATGCAAAGCCTCTCTCAACCTCCAGCAAGAGCTTCCATGTCAAGGGGCAAAGCTCTGGTAGCTCCTGACAGGGATCCTCCGTCAGTCTCCATAAGATTTCACTTAATGACATCCCCTTTCAGATTCTGGCTGCCACTCAGGCTTCATCTCAGTGTCACTAGAATTGACAGTGGATTCATCATTTTTACGTGGGTTCATCTGGCTGAGATATTGGCTGTATAAAATTAAAAGAGGTTGAACCGGAGCACATTTTAAAATGGAAACCAACTTTTCATGTTTTGAACATTCACTGCTATTGGGTAATATGATTTGAAAATTAAGTTTGTATCATAAAAGCATATCTTAAAGAGATTTTCATAGCTGACTATGACACAAAAAAAGAAACAGTGTATCAGAGATGATAAAATGTTCTTGCATATTTTTATTCTATGAATGTAAATACTTCCGACCTAATGAAAATAGACAACCTTGTCCTTTCACTTTGGGGTCAACTTATATTTTTTAAAAACTCTTATATTTTTATAGTAAGAACTTCAGAAGAATTAGAAGTTTCAGCAATGATAACTCAATTCCATTACTCTGATATTTGTTTAAGAATTTTGAGAAAAAAACTGTTGGGCAAACTGAGTTCTTGAAACAATACAAGTGGATCAATATACCATTGATTTTAAAATGGGTAAATGACAACTCCGCTATTAACCAATGAATGTAATTTATTAAATTATTTTTTCTCATGTATTTTTATTCTTTTCAACAGAAATATATCCAATGTGTGCCTTCCTTTGTCATCTTTGGAGGATTTTTATATTTAAAACATTTTAGAAGACTCTTCAGACAAAACAGTCCAATCTGCAGCTCAGAAAATATTATCATCATTCTTAAAGACCATAAATTAAAACTCATCTTTCAAGTTGGAAAACTGGGTCTTCAAATCACAAGACTAATTTTTTTTCACTTTTTATTTTGAAATAATTTTGAATTTATAGAACAGTTGCAAAAACAGGAGAGTCCTGTATAACACAAATTCATCAAATGTTGGCGTTTTGCCACATTTACTTTTTAAGTCTCTTTCTCTTCGTCTCACTCTCTTTTCTCTTTCGATGTGTACACACACACACACACACACACACCCAGAATGAGAACAGCCTCTCACATAACCACATCGCAATGAGAAGTCTAACACTGACACCATAATCACTGTCTAACATACAGTCTGTATTCCGAATCTCCCAGTTTTCCCCATCACATCCCTATGGCGACCTAGGGTCCAACCCAGGATCCTGAGTTGCATTTGGCGGCCATGTTTCTTTCATCTCCTCTCGCCTGGAAGAGTTCCTCAGCCTCTCTTTGTCTGAACAGCAATGGCTGTGAAGAGGGCAGACAGTCGTTAGAACAGAGGCTAGTTTGTGCTCTTCTCAACCCCTTCTGGGGTTGGCTCTGCCTTAGCAGCTGAAACTTGGTGTCTGTTCTTCTTCTTCTTCTTTTTTTTTAAGATTTTATTTTTTTTTGTGTGTGGGGGTGGGAGGAGAGGGAGAGAGAGAGAAAGTACAACCAGGAGAAGCAGGAGGCAGAGGGAGAAGCAGGCCCCCCGCTGAGCAAGGAGCCCTACGTGGGACTTGATCCCAGGACCCTGGGATCATGATCTGAGTGGAATGCAGACGCTTAACTGACTGAGCCACCCAGGCGTCCCAGTGTCTGCTCTTCTGACCTTCCAGAATCTATTCCTTAAGGGGGAATAAACCCAACAATCCATTTTCAGGAAGCTTTCTGTGTAGCATCTGAATCCACATACACATACAAAGACTCAAAGCAAACCTACAAATAGTAGTAGTTGTGGCAGTGGTAGTTTGTACTTCTCTAGAGCTCGCTCCGTTTCATATATTTACTCGTTTGTTCCTTATAATTCCAGGAGAGTAATACAATTATTTTTATATCCTTTTTATAGCAGGAAACTGAGGCACAAAGAAGTTAAGTAACTGGACAAAATTGTGCAGTTACAGTATGGCAAAACCTGAACTTCAACCCCAGTGATCTGGTGCCAGAAGCTTCTACGGGTCCCTTCTCTTTCAAATAAATATCAGCCTGGCGAATGAATACCTGGCCTTTATGAGAGGTTGGCATGCGATGCAGGTAGTAAAATTCGTAAGAACAACGTTCCGGGCTATTTCACAAGCCCCATACTCTCCATCTGACCTAGGTTGGGCAAAGAAGACCCAGAGAAGCAGTAAGTTAGCCACAGACAGCAGGTCCCTGAAAGCAGGAAATGGCGGTATCTGAACAAACTGTCACTGAGTCATATTAAGTAAGTTACATATTTACTTAGCTGGCGGGAGTAAATATCACATTTCTAATTGTTACCCACTTTAACCAACAGGTAGCTCGTATCCACTGCATATGGAAGATCATATTATGCATTTTGGAAGGAGCCCAAATAGAAGAAAGGGTCTCAGGGAGCAAATACCCATTCATGAAAAGACAAAAGCTTCAGAATCTTTACTAAGCAGCACACATGTGTCGATATATTAGTATCCCATAAAGAAAACACTGTTCCCACAAAACCCAAGGGAGCTGTTAGAATAGGGAATGTTTAAGAAGATAAGTTTTTCCTTGAATGTGTGTTTTAAAACAGGTTTAGAAAACCAAAGGGCTGAGTGGAGTTAAGAGTGTCCGGAGCAGGGAAAGAGCACAGCTGCAAGGGGACCACACACAGGAGGACCAGCAGGGGCAGGAGAGTCTGGGGCTCACTGCAGAGCGCCAAAGGGTGCGAACAGCAAGTGTGACCAGCATTGACCCCACCTGTTTACCAGTTGGGTTAAAAAAAAAAAATGAGCTCAGGGTCATACCTGTCAGGAAGAAGAGACTATCGCAAAGGAGAAAAGACTTCTGGTTGAAACGGGATTTTTGTTTCGTTTTGTTTTTTTAATAATGTCAAACCAACTAAGCTTGAAAGAGGGTATGAAAACAGCCTCCCGGCTCAGGGTCAGAAGGAAAGCACTGAGGCTTTATAGAAAGTGATGTGTCTGGAGGGGCAGTGAAGCTGAAGTCAGGCAGCCGCGAGCTGGGGTGAAAGTGAGTAGGGTGGAAATGCTGATTTCCCCACACCGTGCGTTTTGTCACAGATATTCGTGAAAAATGAAATAGAGCTGATTGGACACTGTAATGAGGTCAAGGGAGGAATCCCTTTTCAGTAAAGAGAGGACACTACACACTGGTTACAAATTCCATGTCTAAGATATAAAATCAATTCTTGGGCACCTGGGTGGCTCAGTCGGTTAAGCGTCTGCCTTTGGCTCAGGACATGATCCCGGGGTCCTGAGATGGAGTCCCACATCCGGCTCTCTACTCAGTGGGGAGTCTGCTTCTTCCTTTCCTTCTCTGTGTGTGAGGTCTCTCTCTTTCTCTCTCTCAGATAAATAAATAAATCTTGAAAAAAAAATCTACTCCTGAGGACAGCTTTCATGACTCCAGTCATTGGGAAGATGTTCAGAAGAAACAGGAAATATGAAAAATAAAAACATTTGTGCAGAAAATTGTGGGAATTCTAGAAATAAAACTTCAAACTTTTGTGTATAAGGCCATACTGCATATACCTTAAATAAAAAGAAAGGAACCAGAGGGATGCCTGGCTTGGTTGGTAAGGCATGCAATTCTTAATCTCAGGGTTGTGAGTTCAAGCCTCACATTGGGTGTAGAGCCCACTTAAAATAAAAATTCAAAAATAACCCACCAAAAAATAAAAAATAAAAAGAAGGAACCAGAGAAATGCGATCATATAAAAACACCAAAGTCAGTTAAACTTTTACATATGAAAGTTCAAGGCAAACTTAGAAATAGCCGTAATCATGGCGGCATAGTTAACACTTGTGTAGTGCTTCCTCTCTGTATGAGCAAAAGTCCTACTGAGACACTAATTTTTTCATCGCATCTCAGAGTTTTGGAAAAAAAAGTAGAAGATGGATTTATTAATCAACCAGTAAAAACATTTGCTAAACACTAGGGGTATAGAAATGAACTCAATACGGCCCTTTGCCAAGGAGCCCCCCCAGTGCAATGGAACTGGCAGATAACTATGGTTCATTGCTCTGGTAGCTATCAAAGTCGAGGGTAACAAACATAAAGTTAATGAAAATTTGTGTTAGTGAAGCATGGGGTTCCGCTCAATAGACTCCCAGAAGCCCCCAACCTTCCAGCCCCTTTTTTATCCTGAGAGGATCCTGGGTCACTCAAGGTACTCTTTGGCGTTCGTAGGATTGTCATACTCTAAGACTTGACTCCGCCACCACCACACAGCACACACACATATACCGAGGAAGGATGGTCTCCGTCCATTATTCTATCCCCATTATCACCACTTCTGTCACAACCATCTTGCCAGATGGACCTTGCTGTTATCACCAAGAGGGGCTTCATTTCCCCTATGTTGGAGCTCTCTTACTGGTTTTACAAAAGGTTGTCTGGCTCCTGAAGAGAATTTTTTTGTCATCTTTCTAAAGCAACTTGAAATACCTCTACTCTGTTCAACCTTGAAAAAGTTTCTTAACCACCTAGTAGTGAGGTTAAGAAATACACACACGCACGCGCACACACACACACACACACACTCCTTGGCTCATTCATCTAAATTTCAGTGTCCTGATGCCTGAACATCAATCCCAACCCCTCCACCCCTGCCCAAAATTCCAGGCAAATCTAATTGAGTCTCTGAGGCATCCAGGCAGCCCGTTTCCCCTGGGGACATGGCCACCCGCACGCACATCGCTGTTTTATTCCGTGAGGGCGAAGCACCCGAAATGTGAGCTTTGGTGAATGAACAGTAATCATGTAACGGCGCCTCCAGCTTACTCCAGCAAAAGAAAGGAAGCGAAAGTCAAGCTCTCGGCATATCCCTTTCACTAGAGAATCACCAAATCACAGTGACTCAGCACCATCGTGCTTTTTTTGGCATTGGCAACTATCACTATTCGTTATGACCCAAACATTGCTCCAAACGTGGGGCTCTATCGAACCTCAGCAGCGTTGCTAGGAAAAACATACTCGATGCAGGAAAATACATTTGTTCCATGCAAAGAAAAGAGAGATTGCACGGCAGAATCAGGCAGTGATTTAACCAGACCAAAGTTCTTTTTCAAAAGGAATTTGTTGTTGGTTCACACTCTTAGATGTGAGCTTTTGTTAACTCATTGCACAGTATTCAAAGCGTCACTGAGCTAATGTTTAGAAATCCATTCACTATGGAAGCAAAGTCCAATATCAAATTCTTAAAAGCATGTGACTGGGTCTATTCTTACGTGGTATGAACTTACTCATGAGTCTAGGTACACAGCCACCCACCCACACAGAGCATGACTGTAACAAAATGGAATGGTAGCTGGACTTGGAAGGAAGGTCAGTAAAGGGGGATTTTTCATCAGAATGAAGAACACTACAGATTGGCCCACAACTTTCCTCTGCACTGACATTCGAATGTATACGTATACCTTCTCACATGAAAACTCTTTTTTATTTTTCTTCAAGATTTTATTTATTTATTTGAGAGCAAGCGAGAGAGTGAGAGAGAGCTCGAGCAGGAGGGAGGGGCAGAGGGAGATGGAGAACAGACTCCCCGCTGAGCAGGGAGCCCAATGCGGGACTGGATCCCAGGACCCTGGATCATGACCTGAGCCGAAGGCAGACGCTTAACCGACTGAGCCACCCAGGCTCCTGAAAACTCGTTTTTAAAAGCTTAAAACCTGGGGCGCCTGGGTGGCACAGCAGTTAAGCGTCTGCCTTCGGCTCAGGGCGTGATCCCAGCGTTATGGGATCGAGCCCCACATCAGGCTCCTCCGCTATGAGCGTGCTTCTTCCTCTCCCACTCCCCCTGCTTGTGTTCCCTCTCTCGCTGGCTGTCTCTCTCTGTCAAATAAATAAATAAAATCTTTAAAAATAAATAAATAAATAAAAGCTTAAAACCAAATGAGGAAAAACAGTTACAGCTTGACCTGAGACCTGTGAATAAGGAGTCCACATTGAGTTGCATATGTCATCGACCTTGCTCGTCGTTCAAACAATACACTAGAATACACTTTAAAAAACGTACCGATGTACAACAGACGTACCCTAAAGGGTGCAAATGTGAAGTGTGGCGGTGAGAGATTCTCCCATATTCAGTTACCTATGTAACCACCACCCAGTTCAGGATAAAGGACATCTCTGGACTCCCCCAAGAAGGCTGCCTCTGGCCCCTTCCCAGTGGACATCTCCCCACAGAGGTAATACTGTTCTGACCTCTGTCACCAGTGTGTTTTGTCTGTTCTTGAGACATATAATTTGAATCTATCGGATACATATTTTAATTTTATTTAATTTTTAAAAACGCAATACATTTGAAAGGTGTTTCTCAACTCTGACCTCCAGCCACTCAACACCCAAGGCGATCAATGATACCAGTTTCGTGTGCATCTCTACAGAAATATTTATTCATATACATGCAATGCACGTGCCTAGACGTAGTTTTCCTCCTCACACAAGTCCACAGAATGCTGTACACACGGTGTCCTTTACCTTGCATTATTCACACACACACACACACACACACACACGAGATATTGCGGATATTGTTCCTATTCAAGACCTTCCTGATCTTTATTCTGCCTTACAGTGTTCATTTCATGAACCAATCCCCTACGGACAAATATTTATTTACTTCCTAATTTTTTGCTGTGATAAACCTTTCAGGCATGTTATTCCACACACACAGGGAAGGAAATCTATGGGAAAACATTCTTAAAGTGGAATCGTTGGGTCAAAGGACATATGTATTGGCAGTTCTTATAGATTTATAAAATTACTCCAATGACATAGTTTTCCAGTTTAAGCTCCACGGGCCTGTTTTCTCACACATTTACCAAAACAGGCTGTTATTAAAGTTTGGGATCTTTGCCAATCTGATCAGAAAAAAAAATGTTTTCCTCTTTGTAGATCTGATTTGCATTTCTCCTACTGTGAGCGCGGTTGAGCAGACTTCCGTGGTGTAAGGGCCATTTGTAGATCCTTTCCTGTGCACTGTCTTTTTATATCTTTTCTTCATGTTCCTATTTGATTGTTGGTTTATTTTTTGAAGATACTTCTTATATACTAAGAAAATAACCTTTAATTATGAAATGTCTTACAAACATTTTCCTCCAAGGTCTCGTTTCTCTCTCGTCTTTCCTATATTAGCATTTGCCGTACAGATTTTTCATGCAGTTGAATTTTATTGTATGGTTTCTGACCTTTCCACTCAAAAATTAAAAGACAAGATTCTCCCATGAATTCCTTTGGTGTTTTAATAGTTTTTTGTTTGTTTGTTTGTTTGTTTAAATATCTGATTCATCTGGAATTTACTTGGGTATAAGATGTTAGGTGCGGATATAACTTCCATCTTTTTCCAGATGGTCATTCAAGTTTACAAACATCATTTATTAAATAACTGCCCTTTGCCTATTGATGTGAAATGCCATTTTTAGCATATTCTAAATTCTATTTGTGTTGGGGCACATTTCTATAACAAGAAACCAACCCGTGAAGATTCTCCTACAGCCCTGTGGTCAAATAGGGTCCGCACAGAGGTCTTGATTACCCCTGAAAATATGCTCGCAGGCCAGGGAGTCAGCAGGCAGCATGTATTGAACTACATACAATTCAGTATGTATGAATGAACTTCATACATTCAATGACCTACAACCAATAGAACCATCTGAAAGGAATTTTAAAATAAACGTTGCAAATGCCAAAGACAGAGGAAGGAAGAGAATCTGTAAGGTAAGAAAAGAACATTTTAAGAAAAGGACATGCAGATTTGAAAGAAAGTTAAATGAAATGGGTCGGGTTCTAATATATTGATTTGACCTGAATTAAGCACTAAGCTGACCAATTATTAACTAAATTTTGTTGTAAATTTTGCCTAAGAATAGAAAAAAAAAATGAAGGAAATAAATACGAATTTGATGATTAAAATGTTTTGATTATCCTAAAGTTATTCAGAAAAATTACTTTAAAAAATCATTCTAAATGTTTTGTCTCGACTTCAGCAGTCTTTGTTTGATAGCAATTCTTTTTATTGGGAGAAAAGGGGCATCGTATTACCTGAGTCAACACAGGTTGTAGGGAAGGAGAGGACAAAAGCTACCGATGAAAGCAGCATTGCGTTGTAATTCTTCTTGGATTGAAGGTAACCTTGAAAGCCAACACAAGTTCCAGGCATTTCTAATTGGTAAGGTAAGTAATAATGGATATGGACACAGTACAGAGTTATTATTATCGTTCCAGGGAGTCCAGGTGGGTACAGTCGATGTATTGTGTATAAAAATAAATAAGGGTGGAAAAAGTAGTACTATTGTGTAGCATTTAGGAATGTGTTTAGTTACAAATAACAGAAGCTCAAAAACAGTGGCTTGAATACTATGCTTGCCCCGTGCAACAAGAAATTTGGGGAAGTCCAACATTGCTCGGAGGCTCACCAGGCTTTTCCTGTTGTTGTTTTTTTTTTATTCCACCATCCTGAGCATGAGGCTTTTGTCTTCATGTTTCTTACCTCGTAGCTGCAAGAGGGCTGCTGCACACCCACGTATTACATCTGTACCCCGGCTGGGAGACAAAGGGTTGGGGAAGCAGGAAGGCTGGATCTATGTCAGGAAAGCAAAAGCTTCTGCAGAAACCCTTTCTCGTGCAACGCTATGGGATCCCATGGCCCCTCCAGCTGCGAGACAGTCTAGTGAAGCATGTAGTTTTAATTTGGCACAGTGGATAAAATTAGGGTCTTTCAGAAAGAAAGAGGGGATGAACATTGGCGTCAGCAGATAAAGGGTTACCCCTGGCCTCACGTGATATTATGACTCTGTTGATTATTAAACACTCAGAAAGTTAGGTACTATTCCAACACAACCTAGTTTGGATAAACACCTATTTGCATTCATGTTTGCTTAGTCCTTCCTACTTGCAGTCAAAAGGTGAACTAAAGCACTCCGAAAGCTTCCTCTCATTTTGTCATGACAAACCGGGCCATCTTCCTTTATCCACGACTGCAAAATGTAAAAGCAAGACAGACAAAAACTATGAAAACAGAAAAAAATGTTGTAACCAATTTTGTGGCAAAAACTTGATCTGACCCGAGAAAAAGATGTTTAGAGTCTTCATTCGTATGAATTATTGTGAATGTTTATTTCAAATGTTGCAGAAATATTAATGTTTGATTAAGGGGTGCTGTCCCCAACTCTGCTTGGGTTAGGACGTAATAAACAGTATCATCTAAATTTGAAAAGTTCTGAATTCCTAAATACTTCTATTCAGTGGATTGAATAGGGGATTATGGAACCACACTTAAAAAGATGGGTAGTGGCACAAGTAACTATAATTTTTAAAAAAATTCTGAAATTTTGAGAACCTGGAAAAAGACCAAATTAATATGCTGCTTAGAATTAGGTCATTTAAACCATTTCTATAGTCACTTATGATGAAGGCATCAAGAATTATTTCTAAATTTTAAGCATTACATACATTTGAACGTTAAACTAGTCCTAGGACAAGTCCCAGAAACATCACTGATCGGTGCGACTTAACGTTAATATTTGCCCCCTCCCCCCCCCCCCCGAGTATCATCCCAGGATGTCCAGTGGGAAAGCTAAAGTGACCACACAAGAAGTCTTTGCTCTTGTCTGTTACTCTGAGAAGATCCTCTACCTGAAAATATCTAAGCAGAGATTTCTCAGCATTGCCACGCGAATCATACCTAGTAGTTTCCTGTGACTATGGGGAATTCTCAAACTCCTACTGTAACACATGTATTTCCACGGTAAGTAATAACCAAGGTATTCGATGTGTCATCTTGTTCAATATCTGTATGAAGTCGTACAAGAACGATTTAGACAAGTAGTGTATAAAGAGTATTGGAAGGCACAAAAAGGCATAAGTTCCCCTTGCCTGAGCTCCCTGCACGGCTGCTGTGGCAGAGCTGAGCCCCACGGAAGCGACGAGGGCGGCGGCGGCCACCGCAGGGCTACTCCACTGTTACTGTGCGCACAAGTGGGGAGGCAGAGGTCGCTAAAATACACGTTCTGATGTCGTAAGCCTGGAGTTGGGCCCTAGATTCTGCATGTCTCCCCGACTTCCCAGTGATGCATTGCTGATGGGTGGACCATATTTTGAATAACAAGCCCCTAAAGCTTCTTCCAGCCCCAAGTGACAATCCTCTATAAAGGGATTCGTACAATCTATCTGTGAAATGAACTACAAGATACGGAGTTATTATATATAATATAACAGTTTACTGCGAGTCGCTTGGGAGGACAGCCTGCATCTCCGAATACACAACGTCTTAGGGGAGCTCCATGTGATTTAGCAATCTAGCTAGCTTGCCAAGAGGATAATGAAAAACATAATTGAGATGTGGGCGAAAACCTCCAAAGACTAAAAGCCTTTGCTCTGACATGCACCCTGAATATGGTTGTCCCAATGCCAAGATTTTACTAAAAGGTAATTAAGCCTAACCTTGAAAAAACATGTGCTCTCAAGTGTCTCTTGAACCCTCTCAGCCTCAAGTGGAGTTAGGCAATTCCGGAGGACTCTGTTAACATCTTAGGTCCATTACTTGCAAGGAACATTTAGACCCCATAAACGAATAAGATGTTACCCAGATAATAGGCCATAAAAGAAGTAGGGCAAAGTGGAGAACCACAATAATCACGAAGGACAAAAAGGAATTCAGAGTGAACCATTTCTACAAGGGCTATTATACTAGATTTAAACGGGTCTCCTTGTTTCTAGAAACTTTAATAACAATTTATGTTTCTTCCCATAGCCAAAGTCATCCTCTCCAAAGAGAATTTTTCACATGCTGTTCTGCTGTGAAGTCTAAGGCTCACAGAGAAAAAGAAATGCTCACTCTTTTTTAGAGAAAGAGAAATGCTCACAATTCTATAGGTTTTCACAAAGCATACAGTTGGGAACCACAACCACGGTTAAGATATTGAAAGCTACCGGGGCGCCTGGGTGGCTCAGTGGTTTAAGCGTCTGCCTATGGCTCAGGTCATGATCCTGGGATCCTGGGATGATCCCGGGCTCCTGGGATCGCGTCCTACCTCTGGGCTCCCTGCTCATTGGGAAATCTGCTTCTCCCCCTCTCTCTGGCCCCCTCTCTGCCCCTGCTTGTGCTCTCTCTCACTGTCTCTCTCTCTTTCAAATAAATAAAATCTTAATAAAAATGATATTGAACACTTCCATCATCCCCCAGATCCTTCCCCGTCCCTATACAGCCAGTCCTTTCTGCCATCCCAGCCCTTGGCAACCAGCGATCTGCCTTCGTGCTTATAGTTTTTTCTATTCCCAAATGTCATTTAGGGCCTTCTGAATTGGCTTCCCAACTTTGCAGGATACTTTAGAGATTCCTCAGTGCTATGGCCTGGGACAGGAGTTTGTCCCTTTCTGTTGCTGAGCGGGATTCCCATTGCAGTGCCATGAGAAGCCATATCGGAGCCCATGGCAAAAGGAAAAGTATGCCTGCCTACATGCATGTTTTCATGTATTTTATGGGTATTTTCTTTCTAGAACATTTAAGTAGCTGAAAAATAGTGAAAATTTGAAAAATAGGTATATTAAAATTCACATTAAGTATAAAAGTTTGGGACGCCTGGGTGGCTCAGTTGGTTAAGCATCTGCGTTTGGCTCAGGTCATGATCCTGGGGTGCTGGGATCGAGTCCCACATCAGGCTGGTTGCTCAGGGGGGAGCCTGCGTCTCCCTCTGCTTGTGCTCTCTCTCTCTCTGTCTCTCTCTGACAAACGAATAATAATCTTTTAAAAAAGAATAAAAAACAAACAAACAAAAAAGTATAAAAGTTTTATTTATACCAAAGCAGAATTTACAGTCATTTTACTTTCCTGGCTTTAATGGAAGCAAACTCATCACTGTATTTTCAAAATCTACTTCTTTGCTTACCTCATTTTCTTCTGCAGAAGATTATTGCACTAAGATTAGCGTTGTTAAAAAAAAAATCTCAAGATCACTTCCAGGGGCACCTGGCTGGTTCAGTTGGTGGAGCAGGCAACCCTTGATCTCAGGGTTGTGGGTTAGAGCCCCATGTTGGATGTAGAGATGACTTAAAACCTTAAAAAAAAAAAAAAGATCATTTCTAGATTTGGACAAGATCGCTCTAAGTAAAGTTTGTTTTAGAAAATCCAAATGCAATACCGATTTTACATGACGCTATTGATAGTGAACATCGCTTCAAACTATTTCAGGTGAAATTTCTATAGGACTTACATCGTCATAATATGTAAGAGCCAAGTCAGTGGCTGGTTTTTGTAAATCAGATGTAATCATAGAAAATAACAGTTTTCTAGTTAAAAATGTAAAATTTGACAATGCTTTACGTAATGATTTTTCATCTCTCCACCTCACGTGTGAAATTAGGATACTTATACTCTCCATAGGTTTTGTTTGATGTGCATTTTTTTCATAATAATTGATACTCTCCTGCAGTGATTTGTAAATTTCTTCCTTCTTAATTTTCCTTTTCATTTACTTTCAAATTCTGAAAGTATATTCATATCTCTTGGTAAAGTTTTACATTCATTTTACATTCATCAAATATGCTTTTATTTTATTTTTTTAAGATTTTATTTATTTATTTGACAGAGAAAGAGAGGCAGCGAGAGGGGGAATACAAGCAGGGGGAGTGGGAGAGGAAGAAGCAGGCTCATAGCGGAGGAGCCTGACGTGGGGCTCGATCCCATAACGCCGGGATCACGCCCTGAGCGGAAGGCAGACGCTTAACGACTGAGCCACCCAGGCGCCCCTCATCAAATATGCTTTTAAAAGAATGTATTCATTTGTTATAAGCAAAGGAATAGGCCTTCTATTAAGCATGCAACTTTATGTATAGTCATGTGTTTCTAATATACAGCTTTATTAACTTCTTTTCTTAGTTTAAAACATCATCCCATACACATAAGTCTCATAAAAATGTGTGATCTAGGGGCACCTGGGTGGCTCAGTCGTTAAGCGTCTGCCTTCGGCTCAGGGCGTGATCCTGGCGTTATGCGATCGAGCCCCACATCAGGCTCCTCTGCTGGGAGCCTGCCTTTTCCTCTCCCACTCCCCCTGCTTGTGTTCCCTCTCTCGCTGGCTGTCTCTCTCTGTCCATTGACAGATTAATGGATAATTAAAATATAGTATGTATTTGCAATAGAATATATTCAGCCTTAAAAAGGAAGGAACTTTCAGAAGACACATGCAGCACCGTGGATGAATCATGAGGACATGATGCTAACTGAACAAGCCAGTCACAAAAGGACAACGAGTCTATGGCTCCACTTACCTGTGGTACCAGGAGCAGTCAAATGCGTAAGGACAGAAAGTAGAACTGTGGTCACCCAGGGCTGGGAGAAGGGCAAAAGGCAAATCACTGTTCTACGGGCAGAGACGTTCAATTTTGCAAGATGAGAAAGTTCTGGATACTGGTTGCACAACAATGTGAAAATATTTCACACTATTCAACGGTGCACTTAAAAATGAAGGTGGTCGATTTGTTCTGTATATTTTACCATGATTTAAAATTTACTTTAATTAAATTTTAATTTTAATTAAAAGCTACCAGTTACAAAGAGCAGAAAATTACACACCAGCTTTCTAGACAAGTTGGTAAAACAAAAAGTAGCTTAAAAAATAGAATTGACATAAAGACACAAAACAGAGTGAACTATTTATCATTGTTTTAAGTGAATAAAGTATAAAAGCCTCCTAAGTTTGTTATTTTCCTGGTTAAAATTTTTTCATAAAATGTTTGAAACTGATCAAGTTTTATTCCTGAAAAATAAAATTTATTGTTAATATATTTCAGAAATAAATAAATATTACTTATTTATCTGAAAATAAAAATGGTTATTTTAGTTTTTAAATAAATATTTATGATTTACATCAGTGCTCTTACTATTTTTAAAATCACACACACATGTATTTGTAATAAAATAAAACTTTCCCACTTACCCTTCGGTAGTATGGATTAAAGTTATAAACAATGGAAAGAATTTGCTTCATTTGAGAACAATTGTCATGACTATTCAAAGAAAATGCAAATTAGATCATTTTTTACTTCCTCGTGCCTTCACCCCCCAACTTGCTTAACTCTCAGGGTTCTATTAAGTATAGGATCAGGTTCTGTTTTAAATTTGCATATTTTGTTCATCGTGTATGTTTTGCGTTAGTTTTGATTTTTTTAATATTGCATTAATATTATTTATCTTGATCACTGAGTGTCGCGGTGCCCCTCAATTTTGTGCCTGAGCCAAGCACGTCATTCGCCTCCCCTGCTCCACGCCTGCTCCACTGTACAGACGTGCCACTGCTGGTTTATCCAACTGAAGAATTTTGCATTGTTCAAGTGGGGGGCAATTATGAATAAAGCCACTATAAATGTGTGTGCTGAGATTTTTGTGAGAACATATGTTTTTATTTCATTTGAGTAAATGTCTGGGCATGGAGTTGGTTGTCCATGAAGTGTGCATTTACTTTTATATGAGACTGCCAACCACTTCCCAAACTGGCAATAACGTTTCGCGTTCTCACCAACAATGTATGAGAGTTTCAGTTGCTCTGCCTCCTTGTCAGCACTTGGTATTGTCAGGTTTTTTTTTTAATCTGAGTCATTCTAATAGGTGTACAGTGGTATCCTGCTGTGGTTTTAATTTGCTTTTCTCTAATGCTCATGACTTAACCATGTAATGTTTTATACCACGGGCCAATTGAGAACATGACATACGTACATATTTTGAAAAAGATAGGTTTAAAAGGCAAGATGCAGCATATCATGTACTATGATCTTTGTGTAAATAAATATATATGCACATAATTGCAAGAACACATAAGAAATGTTAACCATGATTCCTGTAGGGGAAGAAGAGAAGGCTTTTCCTTAATATCTTTTGGACAGTTTAACTTTTTTCATAAGCATGTGTTACTTTAATAGCTAAAGTACTGTTTAAAAAATTAATAAAATCCACGTCTCTTATGGGAAAATATAATTTAAAAATCATCCAAAAAAACAAAAGAACCTCAGCAGATTGCTCATCTCCGGGGCTCCAACCAGTCACCTTCCTAACACAGAACCTTAGGGCCGCAGGGAGGCGGCGGGATGTCAAGCAAACCCACGCCGGCGGTAGGTAGTTATCACTCCCGGAAGCTGAACCTACAGGGAACAGCTCCTCGCAGGTGTGCCGAAGCAGTCTCACCTGTGCTGAGACAGGAAGGGCCAGGTGAAGGGCCCTTATAACTAAATCTGTCTGCCTTTTTTTTTTAGATTTATTCGAGAGAGAGAGAAAGAGAGTTAGAGACAGAGCAGGGGGGAGGGGCAGAGGGAGAGACTCTCAAGCAGACTCCCCGCTGAGCTCAGAGCCTGTTGCCGGGCTTGATCCCAGGACCCATGAGATCATGACCTGAGTGGAAACCAAGAGTGGGTGGCTCAACGGACTGAGCCACCCAGGCACCCTCCTGCCCCTTTCTGTCTAGAAAAGCAGAAGCTATTCCACCAGCCTCCCCTAGAACCCTTCTGCTTACAGCTTGTAGGCTAAAACCAAGCCATGTGGCCACCCCTCGCTGCAAGGGAGACTGGCCACTGGGCCTTGCAGACAGCCAGAGGGTCTGCCAACCGGGGTGGTACACATCACACGTGCTGGGAAAAATGGGATTTGAGTGCTGTCTAAAAACACCCAAAATATGGCTTCTTAATTGCCGATTTACAAATACCATTGTCAAAGTAGTAAGAAAAATGAAACAAGTACGCCAAAGAAACACAGAGTGAATGAAGAAAACACCTCTTCAGGAAATGAAATGAGATTGTCCTTCTCAGAAAGATTTGAAGAAAATCACATTTTATTCATTGTCGTATTGTAAATGTGTTGTTAGCCCACACTGGACCCTCTCCCTTTCTGCCACTTTGTGAGAGAAGGAGACCAGGAGACAGGGTTCCCTGAAACCAAGAACGTCGTCATTCCTGGGCCTGAGAAAAGCCTGCTGTGTTCACACTGTCCTAGGCCCTGAGGAGCTTTCAATCCACATGGAGAAATAAGAGTTAAAAAAATAGGGAAGTATGCCTGGTAATAATGTATCCTTCGCCAGACTGGGGGGGTCCAGCCACAGGAGGCTGGGATGCAAGGAGTAGGCGGCCATGCAGCTCTTCAGCCAATTCTCCTCACAGGGGAGTTTGGAGTTTTTCTGATGGAGTCTGTGTCACCTTCCTTTCCTCTTTCTCACTTCTTTCCACGATGATATTTTTCCCAGTTCCACGAGGCAGGGAGAGAGACATTTTCAACTTCTTTCGGGCACTGGCTTCCCTACAAGAAAACGACAAGTAAGTACTCTTCCAGGCACAAAACAGGGAAAAAACCTTCCTTCAACTTTATCCTTTTTTTCTTTTGGAATCAGAGCTTCTGAAAAAGAAAAAAAAAAGTATCTCCTTAAAACAGAAGCTGGCCAAAAATGTCTTGTCCAGGATTTTAAAAATGGGTGTGCACGGATGAATAGTTTTCAAATAATTTGTCCCAGAGAGGTGAGCCTTCTTTGCCCTGGGGTAATCACATGAGTGGCCTTTTTAGGCAAGCAAATACAGAGCAAGAAAGCAGGCATTGTCCTGGGATTAGGATAGAACTCAAGCTTTTGTGTCTCAGTCAAATCTGAGATCCTTGTGACATAAAATTCAACACTAGGGATACAGCGGGTCAATTTGCATGAGTCCAGGGTCTTCTGGGAGTCAGGAAACTGGTTTAATCAACACCAGGTTGCAGATAGGAGAAGACAGGGAGTATCGAGGTGGACCAGGATGACTCTGAAATTCACTCTAGAGTTGCAGAGGTCTCAGGGAGTGGGGGAAGCTCAGGTCACAGGCCCCAGAGTGGAGGGGGAAAGAATGCATGAAACATAGATCCTGCTGAAGCTGGAGCGCCTCCTGGCCAGGCAGCAGGACATGCTGCTTGCGATCCAAGGAACAGGAGCTGAGCCCGGGCTTCTGAGGGGTACGGCTGCATCAAGGCCCAGAACTGAGGGATGGGATTCCCACCCGCCCCCAAGGAAATGTGGTGCCAGGAGTTGGACAAGAGGTACCATTTCAGAGGGGACTGTCATCACCTACAGATTTGGGGAGGATTTGTTTTCTCCATAACAGGCTGTGCCTGGTGGGGATGGGGGCGGGGAGGATGGCAACAGCTGATATATTACTTAAAAGTTAGATAAAGACCCTTTTCAGACTTTAGAAGCACCATGGTGGGGGGGGGGGGTGGGGGAGATGGATGAGGAGGGCGGTTATTTCAACAGTTCACAGAAAGGAACCTGAAAGGGGGCTATGAGACTGCCTGTTAATCTGGCTGGGGTTCTCGAGCATTCTTACACTCAGTATGAACATCGAAAAGAATATGGCCGGCTGTACTAAATTTGTGAAGCAGGTAAATCCCCTCGTACATCCTGCATAACCCTCATCCAGGTTATTATCTGAAACAATCTTTGGAGCAATATCAGAGGCATTATAATTTAGGGGTTGGAGACAACGGCTCTGACAACAAACGAGCTGAGACCAAGTTCTAGTTCTGTCACTTATTTAGGAAGTAATCCGAGGAAACATCAGGGGGAGAGCGAGGAAATAAGATAAGAAGAGGACGGAAGCTAATAAAGGGCATGTTGTCAAGCCATCTGTCACAGGAGGCAACTGGAGCACGATTCTGCTGGGGGAGCACTAGCAGACAGAACAGAGATCACCGCAGAGTCGTCCCAACCCAGGGCGGGAAGCCGGGGTATTTATCCACCAACCTCTGTCATCATCGCTTCAGGGCTGCTCCTGGGGTGCAGAAGGCATGAACTCTCTGGCACTCTGGCTTTGCCACAATGCTGCTAGCACATTCCCAGGACCAGAACAAAGCCCTCAGGTAGAGAATCTCAGGTGTTTACAGTAAGCAGGCTTGGGCAGAGATAAGGGTTCCAGGAGGGTAGAACGATGGGCCACTGGCCACGTCAGCCACACGGGATAACAGGGCTCACCCTCGTGTAATTCAGAAAGCACTTGCAGAGACATTACCACATTTTACCCTCACTACCAACCTGAAAGGTAGAGCTTTATTATCTCTATTTCATTATAAGGAAAGAAATGAGGATACAAGACATTAAATGACTTGCTGAAGTTGTACAGTTAATGGACACAGCAGGTTTTGAACCCAGATTTTCTGTTTCCAAGCACCATAAAAAAAAAAAATCAACTACAGCAAACCACCTTATAAATGGAGCTTTAAAGGATGGAAAACTATTTGCCCATCAGAATAGCTGAGCCACCCCTAGGCCTAGTAGCATGAGCACTGTGAAAGAATCCGCCCCCCTGGAGGGCTGCTGAAGTAGAGTCCACAGCAGAACAAGAGGAAGAAACTATTTAGAGTTTGGGCTGATATTATGTTTTGTGACAATGGGTGGTGAATTCCAGAGGGAATCATAGAAGGGTTTTCAAAGCTGGGTTGGGGGAGGAAGTGAGATAGAAGAGACAAAGGGAGAGTCCACAGAGCCCTGTGCAATTCTTAGACTTGCCTCCTCTCCTGCCTCCTTACACACCACTCCCATCCTACTGACCTCCTTGCTGTTCCTTGATTGCTCCAACTCCCGCCCCACACAGGGCCTTTGCATGGCTGTTCCTCTGCCTGCAGTGCTCTTCCTCAGACAGCCACTTGGCTGCTCCCTTAACTTCCTTCAGGCCCTTGTTCAAATCATGCCTTCTCAAGAAGACCTAAGTACCCTGGCTACTCTATCCAGGTTGTATTGTGTCCTGACCATGCGCCTAACCTCACACTCTGGACCTGCTGTTCTAATTTTTCTTTTTTCCCTCAATACTTATCACTTTCTGACTTCCTGTATAGTTACTTATTTACTGTACGTATTGTGGGTCTCTCCTTGCTAAAACATAAACTCCAGAAGGACATCTCTGTTTTGTTCACTAATGTATCGCAAACACCTAGAAGAGTACCTGGCCACTGGTGAGTGCTCAGCGAACATTGGGAAATGAGCGAATGAATGCCAACGTTCCTAAGCCCACAAAAGAACAATCAATGTGCCACTCCATACCTTCACCATACCTTAATGCCCCCGGCTTCCAAGGAGAGAAGAGGCTCCATCTTCTTCCTTCTCTGTCCCCCCACGCTTACCCCACACACCCCACTCCACTAGGTCTCAATCTTTCCTCTCCTCCTTGGCCAAGCAACCAGAACCTTCCACCTGGTGAAAGTAGACATTTTCTTCTCTGGTTACTTTTAAGTGTTAGTGCTTTCGTTTGCCAAGGGAAACATAAAGCAACAGTTTCTTTGATAACTGCATGTCTCCTTCCTTTTTTTTGGACACAGTAGAGGCCATGAACCATATTTTGTTCTCAGTCATATTTGTCGAAAAAAGGGGGGGTAGGATATATTAAATGGTTAGCATGAGGTCTGGACACTGCCCTTACATTTTCAACACCATGTTTACTCTGACATATTTACAGTGTCTGAAAACATTTGCTCTAGTTCCAACAGTCAAGGTTAAGAGATAAGTATCTGAACGAGAGAAGATGATGGAAACCAGCCCATGTGTCAAATGCTGAGGAAAGGATGGAGCTACAGGCTAGAGAGCAACAGAATCTTACTCTAGAATGAAATCAGCAGTTTTTTATAAAAAAGCATTTAAATAATTCTAATATGTAAGCTGAGAACAAAAAACGTACGTAAGTTCTTGGAGCAGCATTTCAAATTCTGATGCACCCTGCTAAGTGTTGTGTGCGGAGTTTGAAATTTGATTTAACTAATAAATAACTAGTTCCATTTCCTACACCTAAGATCTTAAACAATTAAGTATACAAAGAACATGGGAGATACCCAGGGAAAAATCCTGAGTAACACTTACTTTCAGTCTTAAAGAGAACAATTTGCTGAAGAGAGAACAGAGGAAGAGAGAACCCAACAGGACATGAAGAGGTTACTGGAAGGGCCCTGTCAGCTGGTTCAAATATGGACAGATTGCACACTAATCAGAAAGGTCATCATGTTTTGTTCTTCCAATCAAACCCCGAAGGATATAACAGTTCAACATCCAGCATCCCGTTTCCCCTTCCATTCAATTGTCCATCTATCCCAACATTCTGGGAGTTCGCGAAAAGGCCAGGCCAATGAGCTTTAAGTTATTGAAAAAGAAAAAAAGGAAGGGAAAGTCCCTCACACAAAGAGCTCCTGGCAGACTAGGAAAAACTCGCCAAGGGAAGTTTCACAGAACTGCAGCCAGGACTGAGAATCAGTGGCTTGTTTGCCGGGCCTGAATCGAAGGGAAAAAGAGGAGCTCTCCTCAGTGTTGCAGCAGCGTCCTTGCTCTGTCGTATCCGCTTATTAACAGAGCCCTCCTGCATCGTTATTTTGACCAGATTGCATCTTTTTTGGCTAGTTTTATAAAGTACCATTGGCAGAATGAAGAAAGTATGTCTTTTGGGGCGCCTGAGTGGCACAGTTGTTAGGCGTCTGCCTTCGGCTCAGGGCGTGATCCTGGCGTTCTGGGATCGAGCCCCACATCAGGCTCCTCTGCTGGAAGCCTGCTTCTTCCTCTCCCACTCCCCTGCTGTGTTCCCTCTCTCGCTGGCTGTCTCTGTCAAATAAATAAATAAAATCTTAAAAAAAAAAAAGTATGTCTTTTTTTTCCCCCTTAAATTTTATATTCTTTTATCACCTCCATGAAACAAGTAGGATTTTCAAATGAGGCTCTGGATGGCAGCGATACCAAAGTAGTCCAGAAACTGTTCCACAAAGGAAAAGCCAGTGTTATAGACAAGAAAACTGGTGCTCGGAAGCTTGCTCAGTGTCACCCATGGAAGACTGCGGCAACATTTTTTTTTTACCTTTTTGCTCCTACGTAATCTAGAAAAATAGACATTTCTATGGTGCTGCACTGTGCTCGAGGTTAGGGATCTATGAAACCATTAGAAACGACTGAGTTGGATGAATCACTAAATTCTACTCCTGAAATCAATATTACACTACATGTTAACTAACTAGAATTTAAATAAAAACTGCAAACAAAACAACAACAAGAAATGACTGAGTCGGATCCTATCTAGAGGGCACCTAGTCAGCCCCCATGAGAAACATGGGCACGTGCAGAAGAGGTCACAGTGACCAGTGCAGCTGTTGAGAGAAAAATCTAATGAGGTGAGAAAGTAGCCAGCATTGGATCTGCTTAATTTATGCTTAAAATTGTACTAGGCACTTTTCTACCAAACTCTAAAAGCAGTAAGGAAGGCATTATTACAATACTTCATACGAGGGCCCCTGGGTGGCTCAGTCCGTTAAGCATCTGCCTTCAGCTCAGGTCATGATCCGAGGGTCCTGGGATGAAGTCCTGCATCGGGCTCCCTGCTCATCAAGGAGTCTGCTTCTCTGTCTCCCTCTGCCCCTCCCTCCTGCTTGTGTTCTCTCTCACGCTCTCTCTTTTTCAAATAAATAAATAAAATCTTTAAAAAATACTTCATCTAAGACTTCCCCCCTATTTGGAGTGAATCTGACAATTCCTGGAAAATGGGAACTTGATCACTACTTTAGAAATACATGATGAGCAAAGCCCTTGAGCATTTGCAATAAAACCTAGATTCTTATTATGATGGGCTCTATGGCCCTCATGGCATGATGGGGTCCTTCTTGGCCCCACCTCACAGACTAGCTTCTGGCCGTGCTGCTGTTCTTCCTGTTTCTGGACTGCACAAAGTACTAGCCTGTTTGGGTCAAGGAGACTTTTCCAGATGCTGATAATCCCCAATGCCATTCCTCAATCATGACAACGCTGCCTTTTGGGGCCTGAAACTTCTTTGCTGTGAGGGGCTGTCCTTTGCACGGCAGGAAGTTCAGCAACATCTCTGGCCTCTACTCACTAGACGCTACCAATACCACCAGCCCTCTACCTGCCTCCAACCAGTCCCTTCCCCCGTGCGCGCCCAGTTGTGACAAACAAAATATCTGTATATTGTCAAATGGCCCTCCGGGGCAATATTGCTCCCACCATTGCTCTAGGTGGTTCCAGCTCATCTTTCAGGTTCCAACATAAATGTTACCTCCCCTGAGAGACCTTCCTTGGTTACCTAATCTAAAGTAAATCCTTTTATTACTCTCTCTCACATCACCCAGTCCTTTCATTGATAGACATTTGTACAATTTATGATTACATACCTATTATCTTATTTCCTTGTTCAGTGTCTACCTAACACATTTTACTGGCAGCCCAGTGAGGGCTGTGACTATGCATATTTCATTTGTTATCATACACGCAGCAGCTGGCACAGCGCATGACACCAAAAAGATGTTTGGTTAAAATTGGCTAAGTAAGTATATTATACTAACATATCAGAGGATTGTGAGGATAGATAATCCAAAATCCCTAGATAGACCCAAATCTATGCAGGACTATACTCCAGGATGTAGGATAAGTAACTGCTTTGTGGTTATAGCATTTGTTAAATGCCCCTTATGGAAGGACCATTAGGTATAAAATTAAGCAGTTTTTATACTTCGGGCTCAGAGAGACTTGGATGCAAAGCCCAGCTCTGCCACTTACCAGGCCAAGTCAATCACTTCATTGACCTACAGTCGTCTGCTCTGGAAAATAGGGACAGTAGCACGTGCTTCAGGGGCGACTGGGTGGCTCAGTTGGTTAAGCAACTGCCTTCAATTTAGGTCATAATCCCAGGGTCCTGAGATGGAGCCCCGGGTTGGGATCCCTACTCAGCAGGGAGTCTGCTTTTCCCTCTCCCTCTGCTCCTCCCCCCACTCCACTCATTCTCATGCTCTCTCTCTCTCAGACAAATAAATAAAATCTTAAAAAAAAAATAGTACCTGCTTCAATAGAGTTGTAGTAAGGGGTAGGGATATTATTTATAAGGTGTCTGTCACATAGCAATTGCTCAATAAAATGGCAAATGTCATCAAATATTTTTTGTAATAATAATACCAATAATAACTCAGTGTTGTCAATCCTGGGCCTTAGCAATGAAATCATACTTAGCAATTGCCATTCAGCGCCCAACTGACAAGCTCAGTTCCAGCAGCCAACCCAAGGCTATTAGAGACCCTTCAAATGGGTAGTTCATGTTCCTCCCCTAGCCTGTTGCTCAATGTGCCCCACTCAGACTCGAGCTCAACACGTGCAATCCGTCTCTACCCCCAGTCATCTTTGTTCTTGGCTTTTGCCCAAATTTCTTGGCTTACACTCTACTCCTCTTTCCAGGACAAACTTTCCCCTGAGACCCACCCATTTTATTAGGGCTCAAACATTCTCCTAGTTATTTCTAGCCTCCTCTCCATGCCAATAACCATAGCTGATCCAATAACATAGACCGACCCAAACCACAGCAACAATTATAACATCAACATTACCTAGAGACTCCCATGTGGCCCCCATCCAGTCATCAGACCAAATGCTGGTCAGATTGGCCCGATTTGAGCCGGAATTTCCCTCTGGAGAGTAGGATACTGACTGCTGAATGAAGCACACTGTAAGCTGGAATAGACTTGAGGAAAAAGCATATGGATTATTTGGAGAGAGAAGGAGGGACAGGATATATGTCTGGAAATTGCTAAATCAGAGCCCCAAGAATTTTTTCCTGCTTTGTCCCCCACCCCCACCCTGCTCCGTGTCCGGCAAAGGTCCCAGATGATGACAATATCTATGGCATATCTATGGCAAAGACTTCAAAACACACCCATAGCATTGTAAAGAGCTTAACGTAGCCGTAATTATTCCTATATTTCTGAAAAATCCAGTTTTATCAAGATTGAGATTAGCCGCCTCTGAGTGTCCTAACTTAGTGGTCTGGCATGGTGTGTTAGCAAACTCTTCCTTGCATTTAATATCACTAGGTGGGGCTGACATAAGCTAGTAAAAATTTAAACCCTCTTCTGATTGAGCAACACATTAGTGCCAGTGAGAGAGAACCTGTTGACACATCTGGTTTACTAGGCTAGAGAGCAAAGAAAAAGAATCATTGTCCTTGGCTTCTAGTTAACATTCTTTCCTCTGTAGCTCCAGGGTCAGCAAACGTTTTCTGTTAAGGATCCAGTTAATAAATATTTTAAGCTTTGCTGTTCACATATAATTTCTGTTCCTTCTTCTCCTTCTTCTATTTTGTCTTAAATCATGTAAAGAATTAAAAACCACTCTTAGCTCTGAGGCCACACAGAAATAGCCTATGCTGTCCCACAGGCCATAGTTTATTGACCCCACTCCGAAACATCAACTCACAGATATCTGAATAGTGTACTTCAAACTGATGTTTTAAGACAAAGTCCATTTATTTTATTTGGGATAGTGTGCTGATTGGTAAAATTGCAGTTGTCCTTGAGTAAGCTTCCTGGCACTTATAAAAACTCCCAAGTTATTGGTAATTCATTGAGCTTATACTTAGGTTTTGTACATTTTACTATATGAAAGTTATATCTCAATTTTTTTAAGTTTTGAAGTGTTATTCGTGTAAATTTATTGAATATCTATTTGTGTCTATGTTGCTTTCCTTTTTAACTTTTTTAAAAGCATCTCTACACCCAACAAGGGGCTCAAGCTATTTGACCCCGTGATCAAGAGTGAGATGGTCCACCAGCTCAGCCAGGCAGGCGCCCCATCTGGCTCACGTTTTTGTTTTTAGAACCACCTCCAGCTTGAGATGGGCACTCATTTATTGTGTGTTATGGAGAGAAGAAGAGAGACAGGAGGCTGGATGACAGTGGAGGGAGGTGGAGAGGAGCATTATGAATACAATACCCCAGGACTATAAACGAAGATGAGTCATAACTGAATGGCCAGATTGCTTTAAAAACACGTGTTACGTAGACAAAAGAGGCACCTGTGGATGCCTGGTTCGAATACACAAATAAAGTTATTCTGTGAAAATCATAGAATCGTGGCGGCTGTGGTTACAAGGGCCCTCGCAAGTCATCTAGTGTTATCAGGACTATGACTTCAGAAGTTATGACCAACAAGTCTACAAAACCAGAAGAGATTTCAAAAATTCAATTGGATGTCATTTCAGTACGTACAATAGTTCTATGACGTCCCATAAAATTTGAATTACAACCACGTTGTATGTAAAAGACATTTGTTCACAAATCTTAAGAGATAAGAAAAGAGGACGGAGGGCTTCCCTGCAGAGAGAATTGAAGTTTGAGGAGTAAGTGACCTCTTGGCTTTGGAAACCACAGAGTCAATGATAAAGCTACAAAATCAGATTCCGTGTGTCCCATCAAGGTTGCCAAAAGGAATATACAGTAAGCCTCCCAGATTTCCAGGCAGTAAGCAACATCAGGCAAGCTGAGACAGTTAACTCCCAAATTGTATGGGACAATGACATTGTTTCCATGGGAGGAAGTACCTTTCCACTCCAGGAAGAGTCTATTTTATGGTTGAAATCTTCTACAGATTTTGAATCTGTAACTCTAATAAACGTATTATTAACTTCAAAAGCTTAAACAAGCCTCTGCATAGTCTTTTCTGCACTTAAAACAGCCCGTAAATTCTGCTGAAAAATTAACACTTAACACTTTCATCATCAGCCCTCATTTCTTTGGGAGTTCCTCTTATGACATGATTTACACACATCCAAAAATTTCAGTTACCTCTTCTGAACTGTAATTCATCACTGTGCCTGTGGGTACTTCTTCCAAAAATTCACATTGGTGCTTATCAGTTTAATATCTAAGAGGTCCTTGGTGATTTAAAATCCCCAAGATTTCTTGGTGCAATAACACAAGTTCTGAAATTGAGATAAAAGGCGGAAGAACTGGGGCGCCTGGGTGGCATAGCAGTTAAGCGTCTGCCTTCGGCTCAGGGCGTGATCCCGGCGTTATGGGATCAAGCCCCACATCAGGCTCCTCTGCTATGAGCCTGCTTCTTCCTCTCCCACTCCCCCTGCTTGTGTTCGCTCTCTCGCTGGCTGTCTCTATCTCTGTCGAATAAATAAATAAAATCTTTTAAAAAAAATTTAAAAAAAAGGCAAAAGAACTGAAATTTTGCCACCATAAAATAACTAAATATATATGATATTTATAGACAGTTAGAAATCGTTTTGTTTCAATTCTACACATACTGTTTTAGCATGGGAAAATAATGCTATTAACTTTGAATTATTTTCTGATGGTGGTAGTTTTAAAGGATAAAATAAATAGATAATGGATGAAGTAGAGCATAGAGGATATAGTCCGTAATAGTGTAGTAGCTCCGTAAGGTGATGGATGGTAACTGCACTTATTGTGGTGACCATTTAGTAATGCATGTGGTTGTCAAATCACTGTGTTGGACACCCCAAACTAATAAAACTAATATAACATTGTATGTCAACTGACTTTCAATTTAAAAACAAATAAAATAAATACATACACACATAATGTAATGGGTTTGAACGTTTCCAATGACTTAGAATGGCATGATAGTCATAAAATCTTTGTTTTTCCCCAAAAGAAAAGCAAAGTACATGAATGGAGGATGTCTCCACTTACGAAGTAAAAGGATAGAGGGATAGCCCAATTAGCAAAAAAAAAAAAAAAAAAAAAAAAAAAAAGATGTAAGGTAGATTTAATTAAAGTCCTTACGCAATTTCATCCAAGACTATGCTTTCCCTTACGGTAATTCAGAGGTTCTCGGCTACTTCAGTCATAATTATATATGATTAAATTTAAGAATAAAAAAGGAATAAAGAGCCACTTCCTGCCTTTCATCACCTTCAGAGTAACCAGTACTAGACTTGCCCTCCTGCCGTAAACGGTTATAAATGACAAATAGATGAGGCCATTATTTTTAGACATCGGACACCAGGCAGCACGGGGTTGATGTCCTTGAGAGAAGAGAAGCTCATGAAATGAACAGCACATTCACCCTGCATTTTTGCCTGGGGAAACCTTCCAAATCATAGGGACCAAGAAATAAGGTTCCAGCAGGGCACAGAAGTCTCCCTGAACTGAAGAGGCAGAGAGTGAAGTTCAGGGCTGCTGAAGGAGTTTGTAAGGCGTGGTACCAGAGAGAATGGAGCTGCAAAGATGGGTTCCTTGACGCCTGAGCGGGAGCTGTGCGCAGATCCCTGGTGGAGGGCAGAGCCCCGCACGTGCAGGGCAAAATGCTGCAAGGTCCAGCAGGGAGAGGCTGCCGCAGGGTTAAGTGCTAAAGGAGGTAGCTCTGGGGCGCCTGGGTGGCTCAGTCGTTAAGCGTCTGCCTTCGGCTCAGGGTGTGATCCCGGCATTCTGGGATCGAGCCCCGCATGGGGCTCCTCTGCTGGGAGCCTGCTTCTTCCTCTCCCACTCCCCTGCTGTGTTCTCTCTCTCGCTGGCTGTCTCTCTCTCTGTCAAATAAATGAATAAAATCTTTAAAAAAATAAAATAAAATAAATGAGGTGCTGGGAGGCTTTGGAGTTCCAGCCCAGCAAGAGTGGGAGACCTTGCTAGGCTCTTTGACCACGTCCTGAGACCTCAGAAAGGCCATGTGATAGAAAGAAGTAACATGCCCCTAAATCTGGGGCATTCTTTAGAGCAGAGGTTGGCAAAATTTTTCTTACAAGGCCAGACAGAAAACGCGTTAGGCTTACAAGTCACATGTTCTCTTTCAGAACCTCTCAGTTCTATCATTGTAGCCTGAAAGCAGCCATAGACAGCATGTTAATGAATGAGCATAGTTGCATTCCCATAAAACTTTATCTATAGACCTGAAGGTGACCTAAGTGTTAGGATGGACAGACAAGGACATAAACATAGCCATTGTAAATATATTTAAGGACATAACGGAAAAGATAAACATAGTAAACAGATGAGAAAGCTCAGCATAAAAACGGATATTATAAAAAATACCCAGATGGAAGTTCTGTACTTGCAAATTACAATACCAGAAATAAAATATTTATGAAATAAGCATAACAACAGACCAGAAATCAAGAGTCGGTGAGCTTGAAAACAAATCAAAAGAAATCATTCAATCTGAAGAACAAAAGAAAAAAAAATTGTTAATGAATAGAGACTTGGTAATCTCTAGAAAGATACCAATGATCTAACGTGTGTAATGGGAGTGCCAGAATGAAAAGAGAAAGAGAACAGAGCAGGAAAAATACATTTGAAGGAAAGATGGATATGTTCCTAAATTTGGTTTCTAGAAAGCCAATTTACGGATCCAAGAAGCTGGGTGAAGCTCATACGGGAGAAACACTCACGAAGAAAAACACAAGGAGACATTTCATAGTCAAAATGCAGAAAAATCAAAGATGAGGAGAAAAATCTTAACAGAAGCCAGAGAAAAAGGTACATTATATTACGGCAAACTATAATACCAACTCAGACTGACGTCTCAGCAAAAACAGTGGTGACAAAAAATCAGAAAATGAAAAAAATAAACCAGTATCAACTCAAAATACTATATCCAGCAAAATTATCATTGAAAGGAGGGTAAAATAAAAACATTTCCAGGTCAATGAAAGCTGAAAGAATTTGTTGTCAGCTGATTTATAATATAAGAAATGCTAAGACAATTTTTCAGGCTGAAAGAAAAATGAAACCAAATGGAATCTCAGATTTATAGGAAGGCATGAAGAGCATGGAAAATTAGAAATATGTAGATATATTAAAAAGGCTATCTTTCTTTTCTCTTAGACCCCTTAGACAATTGTTTAAAGCAAAAGTAGTAGTGGCTCCTGGGTGGCGCAGTCGTTAAGCATCTCCTTTCGGTTCAGGGCGTGATCCCGGCGTTCTGGGATCGAGCCCCAAGTCAGGCTCTTCCGCTGGGAGCCTGCTTCTTCCTCTCCCACTCCCCTGCTGTGTTCCCTCTCTCACTGGCTCTCTCTCTGTCACATAAATAAATAAGATCTTAAAAAAAAAAAAAGCAAAAGTAGTAACACTGTTGTGTGTGGGATTTATAAAGTCCATAGAAATAAAACGTATGGCAAGTTAGCATAAAGAATGGAGTAAAAGGAATGATACTGTTGAAAACTTCTTTCATTTTACAAGAAGTGCTTCAGTATTAATTTAAAATAGACTGTGATTTAAAAAAAACAATAGGAGAAATAAGTGGGAATGTTAAAAATTCAATTAAACAAAAAGAAGGTGGGGAAGGAGTAACAGAGGAACAAAGAACATGTAACAAACAGAAAACAAATACAAACCGATACATCCTAACCCAACCATCTCAACAACTACATAAAATGTCAATGGACCATATACCGCAATTACAGGGCAGACTGTCGGACTGAATTTAAAAAGCAAGAGTGAATTATATACTCCCTATAAAAGGTGCAACTTAAATATAAAGATACAAATATACTGAAGAAAAAGATACGTCATGCAAACGGTAAACGTAAGAAAGTGAGGGCATATTAGTATCAATCAAAGCAGACTTCAAGGCAAAAGAATATTTCATATGATCAAAAGATCAATTCATCAGGAAGACATATTCCTAAATGTGTATATTTCTAATATTAGAGCTTCAAAATGCACGAGACGGAAACAGACAAAATAGAAGGGAGAAGTAGACCAGTCCACAGCCATAAGCGGACACTTTAGTGCCTTTCAGCACCTGACAGAACAATTTAAAGATCAGCCCGGCCAACACCTAGCATATTAGCATTGCCTCTGGTCTTCTTTCTCTTTGAGGCACCTACTGTATCGCAATATACTCAGAATGGATTGGAAAAGTTAAAATAACTCAACATGCTTTTTCTAATACACATCTTTATAAACTGCTCTTTTCTTATCACAACCTTATTTTCCTTTTTTTAAAAGATTTTATTTATTTCTTTAGAGAGAGAGGATGCACGAGCGACTGGGGGGAGGGGCAGAGGTAGAGAGAGAATCGCAAGCTCAGTGTGGAGCCCCACACGGGGCTTGATCTCATAACCCTGATATCATGACTTGAGCCGAAACCAAGAGTAGGTTGCTTAACTGGCTGAGCTACCCAGGTGCCCCATCACAACCTTATTTTCATAACGTTCTTGGAGCTGCTGATTTAGCTCATCCAATATATGGCGAATGTTATGGACCGAATTCTGTTCCCCCAAAATTTGTATATAAAAGCCTTAACCCTCAGTATCTCAGAATGTGACTGTATTTGGACACAGGTCCTTTAAAGTGGTGGGTAAGTTAAAATGGGGCTGTTCGGATGGGCTTTAAGCCAATCTGATTGGATTTTGGATCTGTCTTTATAAGAGGAAATCTGGACACACAAAAAGTCCCCAGAGATCCACACACATAGAGAAAGGATCAAGTGAGGACACAGTGAGAAGATGATCGTGGGTAAGCCAAGGGCAGTGACCTCAGAAGAAACTAAAGCTTCTGATACCTTGATCTTGGACTCATAGCATGGCTGGCTAGGAACTGTGCCACTGCCTGGCATCATGAGACAGTGTCATACTGCATATCGTTAGCCCAGGAGAAGGTCAAATTCAAAACTGGAAATACAGTTTCTACTAAATGCATATCACTTTCGCACCTGATAAAGTCAAAAAATCATTACATTGGACCATCATTAAGTCTGGAACAGTCTGTACTATATAGGAAATCAGAACATTTGAAGATGGGCTGGAAGACTCTATGCTTAATGGTATTCCATGAATAGAAATACATAGGGAAAGACACATGGCATGTTTGCCTTGACTAAAGAAGGCTTTGACACTTGAGGACAATACGCCATAGTAAGATTCAGAGCCAAGTACTCATATGACTTTAAAATAAACAGAGCATGAAAAAGACAATTGAGAAAATAAAAAAAGAAGTCACACTAATACTGACATCTCGACCCAGGTGTGTGCTCAGAATACTCAGAATTTAGAAGAGGCGGTGTGTCTAGTCCAACAGTCATATTTTATAAAGTGGAAGCCGGAGCCTAGAGAAATTAAGTGACTATCCAAGGTCACATAGCCAGTGGCAGAAATGGGTCTTGACCTAAGTCCCTGAACACCCAGTCTTCACTTCACGGTACCAAAAATGGGACATTGAAGTCAATAATGTGATAATCGTGTGTTATAAAAGGCAGATAACTACGGTGTTCTCTGATACTAGCTTGACTCCAGTAATGAAAACATTCAGGGTCAAATGAAGAAGCAAATACATTTTAATAAATGATAATAATCTGATTATATTTTAATGTGGAAAGAAAATAGCTTTTATCTAGTATTTTCTCTCATCCGTGAATGGCAGGCTATCTCTAAAAAACAACAATAAGATAAAATTCCTATATAGCAATAAACTAATTATAGATCTTTTCTGGCATCACATAGTAGTACTTTGGAAGGATTGACAGAGAAGACAGTGCAGTGAGGGGAAGATTTTGAGTGGTGCTGGGGGCAGGTGGGGGGAGAGCAAATCATAGCTGCCCTCACCTGCCTGGCATTGTCGGGCTCTAAAAATGTTCAAAGATCCATCTAGTATGAGTGGTGCTTAAAATGGTACATAGGCAGGCAGGCTGAACCACCCAGACCAAGGGGTTGGAGTTGGCAAAAACTTCTAGAAAGGTGGAGCCATGATGGAGTCCAGATCCCGCTGATAGAGCTTAACAGTCCCGCTGTCTAGGTAGATTCAATGATAAAGTAGAAAGGAGTTCTCTCTAGAGTCAGCAGCTCAGTCTAAAACACTCACTGCCTATCACCATGAGTCTACACATCCAGAAAAATGATTTTCCACAAAGGCAAATATTCGTTTAAATGGTAATGGATGTGAGATTTGAAAGCAGAAATAGTGATATCTATTTAGTAATTTAAATGTATTTAGTGCTTTACACTTCACTTCTGTTTTATAAAGAGGATGCAGAACTCAGAAATGTGAAGTGGTTACGTGGCATGGTAATCACCCAAGACAAATGAGTCTCTTTAAGGTGGGTTCTGAAGCAGGTATTGTCCGAGGTTATGGTCAGTGCTGCTGCATAGGGTTCTAAAAGCCTGTCTCATGGTGCCCCTCCCAAAGGGCCTCAGACAATCATTTGCTCTATCCCGTGGGACCCTTTGACAAGTCTTATGAAATGTGTCTCAGAAACTTCCATGGAGATTTCTGTGGGGGCAGAGCATTTATTCATTGACCCATCTCTCCGATGGATCAAGGGTTTCCTCATGGGGCATTATTAACTGCCCCTTCCCGTCCCTTCCTGTCCCTTCTTTCCCACTTCCACCCCCACTTTAATCTTGCACATGGGTGAGTACCAAGAAGGTTCCTATGAGTGTCCCCATGAAGGGAATCACAAAAGCCCCCACACAGGAAGTGAGAGGACTGGGGTGTTAGGTGAGACATTATTCAGGGGCACCTGCGTGCAAGTGGTTGGTGCCTGCACAGAACTGGTCATTGCAGCTGTGGCTGGACTAAAAGATGAGGCCAAGAGGATGTGAAGCGATACACCACAGGTGTCCACTACCCAAGAGCATTTAGTCAAGGGGATCCGAGGGACTGACATACATCCTGTGCTGTGCTGCCCACATCATGTTCACTGGTGCAGCCTGCAGCTGCGTGGAAGAGGGGGCTTGCTTCTCTGATTTACACAAACATGCCATAGAGGGGAGCAAAGGCCCTGGTTTTCCTCACCAGGTGCTGCATAGCAGACTAGAATCTTAATTCTAATGTTCAAAAATCTAAAACAAACAAGAAAAAGAAATAAAGGCATCCAAATTGGAAAATAAGAAGTACAATGATCTCTGTTCAAAGATGGCATGATCTTATACATGGAAACCTCTAAACACTAATCATACATGTACGAACACACATGAGTCTGTTACAACTAATAAAAGAAATTACCAAAGTTGCAAGATAAAAAAAAATCAACACACAAAAATCAGTTGCATTTCTATACACTACCAATGACCAATCTGAAAAGAAAATTAAGAAAATAATCCCATTTACTATATCATCAAAAAGAATAAAATACTTAGAAATAAAGTTAACCAAAGATGTAAAAAACTTGTACACTGAAAACTACAAAACATGTCTTGAAAAAAATCAAAGAAGATACAAAAAAAAAAAAAAAAAAAAAAGGAATGATGTCCCTTGCTCATGGATTGGAAGATTTAACTATTGTTAAAATATCCATACTACCCAAGGTGATCTACAGATTCAGTGCAATCCCTATCAAAATCCCAAAGGCATTTTTTGCAGAAAAAGAAAAAGAAATCCTAAAATTCATATGGCATCTTAAGGGACTCCAAATAGCCAAAACAATTTTGAAAAAGAACAAAGATGGAGGCCTCATACTTCCTAATTTCAAAGCATCCTACAAAGCAAGAGCCACTAAGATGGTGTGGTCCTGGTGTAAAGACATGAAGAGAGAACAATAGAGCAGAAAAAAAGCCCAGAAGTAACCCCTTGCATTTATATAATAATTTTCAATAAGACTACACAATGGGAAAAGAGTAGTTTATTCAACAAATGATATTGAGGAAATTGGATATCCACATGCAAAAAAAAAAAAAAATGAAGTTGAACCCTTACTTTACAATGGATGCAAAAATTAACTCAAAATGGATTAACAACCGAAGGGTAAGACCTATAACTATAAAACTCCTAAAAGAATATACGGGGAAATCTTTAGGACATTGGACTTGGCAACGATTTCTTGGATATGACACCAAAAGCACAGACAAGAAAAGCAAAAATAGATAAACGGGATGACATAAAAACTTCCATGTATCAAAGAAAAAAATCAAAAGAATGAAAAGGGAACCTATGGAATGGGAGAAAATATTTGCAGATCATATATATGACATATATAGGTTGATATCCAGAAAAGGCTATATATGAGGAATTTCTACAACTCAACAACAAAAGAATAACCTGATTTTAAAACGGGGAAAACACTCAGAATAGACAATTTTTGAAAGATATGGGACTAGTAAACAAGCATATGAAAGATGCTCAACATCGGTAATCATAAGACAAATGAAAATCACGAGCACAATGAGATATCCCCTTAAGCTTGCTGGGCAGGTCACTGTAAAAAGAACAGAAAATTAAAAGTGTTCAAAAGAATGCAGAGAAATTGAAACCTTTGTGCATTGTCAGTGGGAGTATAAAATGGTACAGCCATTATGGAGAACAGTACAGAGGTTCCTCAAAAAAATGAAAATAGAACTACTATGTGATCCAGCAATTCCACTTCTGACTATATAAATTATATCTATATAATTCAAAGCGAGATCTCAAAGAGGTATCATACACATGGCAGCATTATAGCCAAAGGTGCAAGCACAAATATCCACCAAAAGATAAATGGGTATTTGCAATGACATGGATGAAGCCAGAGAGTATAATGCTAAGTGAAATTAATCAGAGAAAGACAAACATGATTTCACTCATCTGTGGAATTTGAGAAACAAAATGAAGAGCAAAGGGAAAAAAGAGAGAAAGCAAGAAACAGACTCTTAACCATAGAGAACAAAGTGATGGTTACCAGAAGGCACGTGTGTGGAGGGTGGTGAGTGAAATCGGTGACAGGGATTAAGGAGTACATTTGTTGAGATGAGCACTGGGTGATGTAAGGAAGTGTTGAAGCAACGTATTATACACCTAAAGTAATATAACACTGTATGTTAACTAGACTGGAATTAAAACTTTTTAAAAAGATGCATGGGTAAAGGAAATGTGGTATATACTTATGATGGAATGTTATGCAGCCTCAAAAAAAGAATGAAATCCTGTCACATGCTAAAACCTTGGATGAATCTTGAGGACATTATGCTAAGTGAAATAAACCAGTCACAAAAACCAAATACCGTATGTTTCCACTCCTATGAAGTATCCAAGGTAGTCAAAAATCATAGAAATAGAAAGTAGAAAGGTCATTGCCAAGAGCCGGGAGGGAGGGAGAATTACTGCTTAGTGTGTATAGAATTTCAGTGTTGCAGGATGAAAAGGTTCTAGAGATCTGTTGCGCAACAAGGTGAATATCCTTAACACTACTGAAATGTACACTCGAAAATGGTTAAGATTGGGAGCGCCTGGCTGGCTCTGTCGGTGGAGCATGCCACCCTTAATCTCAGGGTCGTGAGTTTGAGCCCCATGTCTGGTGTAGAGATTACTTAAATAAATAAGCTTATAAAATAAATTAATTAAATGGTTAAGATGGAACATTTAATGTTATATGGTTTTTATCACAATAAAAAAAGATCAAACAACACCCAAAATAACTTGGTATTTTTTTTAAAGATTTTATTTATTTGAGAGAGAGAGAGCACTAGAGAGAGCAAGCACAAGTGGGGAGCAGAGGCAGAGGGAGAAGCAGGCTCCCTGTTGAGCAGAGAGCCCGTGCAGGGCCCGATCCCCGACCCTGGGATCACGACCTGAGCTGAAGGCAGACGCTTAACCGACTGAACCACCCAGGCGCCCCAATAACTCAGTGTTTTTAAAGAGATAAAACAGTTGGTGAGGATGACTGAAATGATCCATTAATGAGACATACAAACAGTTTGCGCTCCAGAAACACGTACGACAAATTCTAAAGGACAGAGAGCAGGTTTCCATGGCATCTCTGGCTCTTCTTTCCTAAAATCCTGAGTGGCCTGAGGGGACTGGTTAGTAGTGTTCAGTTGGTTTCTCTATATGCCTCACAGATCGCTTAGGCCACTCCATCAGTTAGATACCCGCTTCTTGCTCTGGGATCCTTAACGGTGATTCCAAGGAGTTAGCTTCGCTTCTTAGCTTGTTCACAGAAGTTCCTTGAAGACTGAGGTTTTATCAGCGGACTACGATAAAGGGCTTTGCCCATTATTGGCTGCGAAATTCCCACATGGCTGTGGATTGCCGAGCTCTGTTCCTGCATCTGTGGGATACGGAGTCATGGTGTCCTTTCTGCCAATCAGTCAGCATGCCGTGACTAAGTGTGTGTGTGTGTGTGTGTGTGTGTGGTGTTAAGCCTGTTTTAGTTGTTAAGAATCACTTCCTACTAGGAGTGAAAGCTAGAAATAAATTCTCTGTTGACTGTGTTACTATTAAACCTTCTCCTTTTCTTGCTTCCCGCCTTCTTGCCAACAGTTGCTCGGGAGCTGAAACAAAACTATTTCCTCATCCAACGTTCTGTGAGTTGCCACAAGTTGTCCAAAGTGATACAGACAGCAATAGTTGAGAGGAAACGAGAATCTAGATTTTTCTGATTATACATAGGATATTCTTTCAACTATACTCTCTGACTATAGTTACTGCTTAGCAATCCCAATTTTCCAAGCGTTTATGTTTAAAAGATTATTCTCTTTAGATTATTTGTAAATCCTAATGGTGAGAAAACTAACCAAAGTAATAACACTCCTTAACACGATCTTGTAAATGTAGGAAAGGAGAGGACAATTCACATTTATTGAGCATCTGCTCGTTGATAGACCTGTACATACTTTATCTCCTTTAGTCCTCACTACACTGGAGGGTATTTATTATTAGGTAGGAATTTTTTTCTATACTTCACAGAGCAGGAGACAAAGGCTAAAAGAAGTAATTCAAGTATACGTTTCATATTATGCCCTGGCTTCCATCTCTCATTGGTGAAAGATTGTCCCCTGGAATGTTATTGTCTTGTACTTCCAGTTCGTGTGTCTGTCGCCACGTCTCAGTGAGCTCCTGACGGCAGCCTTCACAGCAGGAACAGAGAGGGAACAGACCAGTAAGACATGCACGGTACCGCTGGGGCGAGGCAAGCCGGGTCACTGCTACACATCCGGTTCCTGATGCCAGATGATGCTCCAGGGGTGTCCGGCACACCACCAGCTACAAACACATATCCATCCAGTCCAGAGTCTTATTTTTCTTTTTTTTAAAGATTTTATTTATTTATTTGACAGAGAGAGACAGCCAGCGAGAGAGGGAAAACAAGCAGGGGGAGTGGGAGAGGAAGAAACAGGCTCCCAGCGGAGGAGCCTGATGTGGGGCTTGATCCCAGAACGCTGGGATCACTCCCTGAGCCGAAGGCAGACGCCTAAGGACTGAGCCACCCAGGCGCCCCCAGTCCAGAGTCTTCTTAATTCCAGCCCACATACAGCTCTCGACTCACACTGTCATCTTCTATGGGCCTACTGATAGCCACATGGTACCTAATCAGTGTTCTGAAATACACAAAGAAGAATCTTTGGAGAAGATAGTGCCATAACCCGTCTTTTTTCTCAGTCCAAAATATTAGTGATATCCGCACAGGGAGATTTTCAAAAGTGGTCCTCATGATTGTAATCATCTTTTTGAGAAAAAAAAAAAAACCAAAAAACCAAACCTGTAAACAATGAGGAGTCACCAAACAATTGAAAGTGTGGTCTTTTATTTTACAATATTATAATTTTACAGTGGACAGCAGACAGTTTGAGGGTGAAAAATGCCAAACCAATATGGAAAGGAAAGATTCCTGCAGACTGGAAACATATCTTACAAGAATATGCAAGAAATTAGAAAACAAGCATTTGAGTTTCATATTAGGCAATTCAAAGCTAAAATGGTGAAGAGGGGGAAAAAAGCCATCAGTGCTATTTATAGAATTACTATTTGCTATAAAATAAATATGGAGCTCTAGAAAAGAAATAGTGAACTCATTAAGCTGTAGAAATTACTATAGACAAGGATGGATGATATTTTTAAATAAACAAGGTTGCACAGACATCCACCCCCATTTTTATGCCCCTTGTCCCTTCCAGATGTAGTCGCCCAGAGCATTTTTCTTTTCAGCTCCAGGGCAGGTAAGTACTATGTGGCAAAAATGAAAATAACGGTGGAGTCAAGCATTTGGCATTTCAGTTTTTTTTCAAAAGGCTGGGCCTTGGCTGGCACAGAGACACCGATCATTGGGGAGCACGCATTCTCTGAATGAGAGAGAGAAAACTAAAGAGACCGGGATTTGTTCAAGAACTGCTGGGAGGGCAGCTCTGGCAGGATTGGTTAATGAATTGAGGAAGGCGTCGAGGATGGTTCCTGAGCTCCTGTCCTGGTCACCACATGGCTGGCGGTGCCCTGCCACTGCAGTTGGGGCCGTGCAAGGAGCTGGGGACAGGGGGAGCCAAGAGCAGAGTGGGACCGGGGGCGGGGGAAGGACTTGGCCTTCCGTTTTGGGCATGTTGAGATTGAGGGGCCTGGGAGACATCAGCAAGGAACTGCTCAGGAGATGGCTTGATTTCCGATGCTCAGGATCTGGAGCCATCACGTTGGAAGAGCTTCATACAGAGACGATATGAAGCTATGTCACCGCTGAGATTGCCAGGAAGTGCGTGTGGAATAAGAAGAGAAGGTGACCCGGGACATAACCTGAAGGAACCCCAGCAGTTACAAACGAGCCCTCAGAAAAGACTGCACGGCGCTCAGAGCTGCAGGCAGAAAACCAGCAGACGAAGCTACGGGAGGAACGTAGTCACGGAGGGACCGGCCAGCAGCGGCGGCGGCGGCTGAGAGGCTACGCTAGGACCTGAAGAGCGTCCAGTGGCTTTAGCAACACGGCGTTTTCTGTGACCGCGGTGAGAAGCACTTGGCTGGCATGGTGGAACGGACACCCGATTTCAGGGGCTGGAGACACAGCCGGCGACAAAGGCCTCGCAGAGACAACTGCTGTCTCTGCTGGGCTTACAGCCAAGCACTGGGACGTTCACTTCCTCGAATGTGTCCCTTGGAGCCATTGCACGCGGGGAACGGGTGACGGAGTGATGAGCGGTCGGCGGGAATAACTCACCGTGGTAATTTTATATTTAAAACATAGCCTATTGTTGAACTGAAAGGCAGTAAATACCGATCGTTCGCTAAGCAAACGTTGACTCAGTGCTGTTCGAGCAGGATCCAAAGCCGGGACAATCGGCTATTCTGTTCATCTACGTACGAGCTGGGAATCTGACCCCAACCAATTTCAATTTCAAATCTTGTACTAGAGATAATTTTAAAAAACCAAAACCAAAACAAACAAACAAGCAAAACCAATAAAGACCTCGACCACTTCCCAAGCACATCCAGTGGTATGCATACTGTCTGTCACTCGCAGAGGCGAATGGACACGCCGCCCTGTTACGTTACAGTGTACCGCCGTAGCTTACGCTCTGACGTCAGCCGAATCCCGTGCTTGCATCAGGTTCAATTGCATTTTTTTAAGTTTTAAGAGATTAACAAATACTCTTGTTATCAGTTAGCTTTCCTGCATAACAGCACCCCAAAATGTGGTGACTTTAAACAACAAACATCATCACTTTCCACATGTGGGTGGGAAAAATCCAGTGCATGCTTCCCAATGGGTAGTTAGGGTCCGGGTCAGCTGCTGTGCGCGGGCTCACCGCTAGTCTCCAGGCAGAGCAGCTCAGCTGCAGTTGCGCGGTCCAGGAGAGCCTCAGTCCTCTGTCTGGTGGTTGGCATCTGTTAGCGGAGTGACATGGACATGACCATGTGTCTTTCTTCCTTTGGCAAGGTAGCTCCAGCCCTTTCACAGGGTCCTCTCGGGGTCCTGGGGACAGCAAGACAGCAAACCCTAAAGCATCAGCACTTTTCAAGTGTCCACCTGTGGTACATTTGTTAAGGTCCTATTGGCTAAGCAAGTTACATGACCAAGCCCAGATTTACTGGGTGGAGAAATACAACTAACCACTTTTTTTTTCAAGATTTTATTTATTTATTTGTCAGAAAGAGAGAGAAAGTGAGAGAGAACAAAAGCAGGGAGAAGCAGCAGAGGAAGAGAGAAAATCAGGCTCTCGGCTGAGCAAGGGAGCCTGATGCGAGGCTCGATCCCATAACTCTGAGATCATGACCTGAGCCAAAGGCAGATGCTTAACCGACTGAGCCACCCAGGCACGCTAGACCTAACCTCTTAATGGGAATATAGGGAAGTCACATTGCTAAAGGGCATGCATACAGGGTTGAAATAATTTGTGGCTATTCTTGCAATCCGTCACAACTATCTTTTCTTAATCTACAAAATACTCCAAGAACTTCCTCCTAATTTAAGTTTAAAGGAATCATAAATATAATAGCCATATATATATTTGTCTTTGTGTACACACATACCACATATTAAAAAAAAAAAAAAGAAAAGAAACATCCTGCTTTTTCTTCTCTTTAAAGGCGGTACTAAAAGACAATGAAGGGAAGGCGTTCTGGGGACTTCGCGTTCCTAAATGGTCAGGTCCATGTCTGCCTCTTTGCTGTATTCCAAACAGTAGGGTAACTTTATTTGAATGAATGAACAGTTTGCTACCTAAATCTACGAACATCAAAACAGCAAGGAAAAAAGCTGCTGATTCTCACAGATCTTAATTTTCATAACTTCCTAAGAATAAAAAAGGAAGAATTATATACAATTAGAATATTCAATAATACCCTGAGGCATACATTTCAGTTTACTTCTTTTTTTCAACATTTTATTTATTTGAGAGAGAGAGAGAGCAGGGGGTGCAGAAAAAGAGGCAAAGGGAGAGGGAGACGCAGACTCCCTGCTGATCAGGGAGCCCCACGCAGGGTGAGGGCGGTGGGGTGGCGAGGTGTTTGATCCCAGGGTCCTGGGATCATGACCTGAGTCTGAGCCACCCAGGAGCCCCCGGTTTACTTTTGTTGATTTCTAGATGTTGGACTTTTTCTTCTGTGTTGTTTATAAATATAGAAAAAAAGAACTAAAGACGAAAACAAGCTAGTACATTTTCCTTCAAAGTTCTACATATTAGAAAGATATTTACCTGCAAGGCATATTCATTATATGTTGATACTTCTCGGTCCTTCACTGAAAGAGCTAAAGGGAACAGAACTTGGGAAGAAACCTGACCTTTACAGTAAGCATTCCATTGGGGTTATTCAAATTCTAGCCCATCTTCTTTCAAGGATGGCAATTCCTCCTCTTGTCACTTGTGGGGCATCAAGTAACAGTATGCTTGTAAATGATCCTTATTCATACAAACTCATCTTTGGTATCAGTTGCTTTAATACAATCTCCCAGGAGAGAGAAGACAAGAGAGAGAATAAAATATATCTAACTTTGTTGAAATATTGATTTGTTTCTGGTGATCTCTGGCTATTGGGTTTTGTCACAAGAAACAGTTCCCAAGAACAAACACTGAAAATGGATCCCCTCCAAAGAGAAAGAAAATGTACTCCCCTACAACAGTGTGGGAGGAAGTGTATTAATGTACTCATGAATGAGCCATACAATCATTCTCCTCTGGTCATAATCACCATGTGCCTTAATCGAAATCAGTGGACTAAAGAAACTCCAGCCCATAGGTGGCTTTTAGAGAGGGTCTGTGCTCTGACCCTTCTTCCTAGTATCTTATTTGGCTTCTCTGTGGTGCGGAAGAGATCTTGGGAGGAAGAGAAGGAGATTTCTGTTTGTAAAGGAATTGATTCAGAACACAGTCCTTTCTGTAGCACACTCCCTTCCAGGTTTCAGCACACCCTCCCCACTCCCCTGATTTCCCTTTGATGCTACTAAACAGTGAGCCCCATCTTTAACCTTCTGGATTCCTTTATCTCTTTCCCATAGCCACCTGGCTCACATCTGTTCTTTCCACTTCATCTTGCTCAGCTTTTCCCAACCCAGTAAGGGGGGCATCCATTGGCAGTCTCCTGAGAAGCACGGGCAGCCATGTGAATCCCAGGCCCCGCCTGCCAGCTCAAACCCATAGCTTCAGGACTGTAGTTAACTGCTCGTCTCAGCCCCTCCCCTCTCCCCTCCCTTTGCCGACTGAGGTGACTACAGCCAAAGACACAGCAGTTACAGCCTTCTACTAGGACTGGGAGGGATGACCTACAGAAGGCAGTGAGAGTGTGGTCTCTGGATGGAGCTTGAACAGTGATTTTAGGCTTTCACAAGGCACGCAGACTAGGAGAAAGGCCAAAGAACGTGTGACTAATGGCCTCCCTGCCTACCTCATTGCCTTTCTCCCTCGAAGGGAATCTACTGGGCCTTTCTCCATTTGCATTCCAAATATGTGATGCTTTCAGAGCAAGAGAGCCCACGGGATGAAGAACCATCCATCCACACAGGATCCAGCAAAAATTACTTGATATTTCTGTCGTGTGGACAGGGCTGACTTGGATTCTCTCTCTTCATATAATTCATTAGACCATTTGCTGGGAATTTGGGAGACAGGAACCAACAACAGTGTCTTGCTGAGAGGAACCACCAAGCTTTGCAAAAAACGGATTCAGCTTCCATTTCTCAATCTCCCACGATCTAGCATTTGCCATGACATTTGTGTGACTTCGTTTTAGCCCTGAGCTTTTTCAAACTCTCCGCCGCATTTAACACACTGATCATCTATCCTTCATTTATTTATTCATTTAGCAAATGTTTACTGACTGTCTGTTTCAGGCCAGGTGCTGTTCTGGGCACTAGGAATAGATACAACCACGAGCAACACAGAAAAAAATATCCCTGTCCTCGTGAACTTTACATTCTTATAAAATATTTTTGACTTATTTGATATTTCAGCTCTCTCATTCCCCTTTCTCCAAGCTTGCTACCTGCCATTTTTCCCTTTTGAAAATGACTCCTTTCTTTCTCAATCATATTCTCCTTTGGCCAAATTCATCCACTTCCATGGCTCCACTGTTCCCTCTTAACACGCCAAACTGCAACTTCTCTGCTGGGATCAGGGACAACCTTTACAGTTCCCAAGAGGAGGGACCTAGCATGGTCTCCTGCTTCCCAGGAAGAAGGAAGGTTATGCTTTTCCCCATCCCACGTTATTGCTCTTCAGTCTCACTGAGGTGGTGTGTTTTCCAGGATTCAAACTGAAAATTCTAACCTCATATTTTACACAATACACATGGATACATACATTTATGTTCGCTCATATAGTATCCAGCTTATGCTGTAAGTTTGGTAAAGAAAATTATTCTCCTGGATTCAACATGTCCTCGAAACTGAAATGAGCAAAACACTGTGTTCAGTCTGGGGACATATGGGCAAACGGTGGGTTTAGCTTAAAGACAAGCCAAAGGAGTAGAAAGCAGTAAAGAATCCATAAGTCATTTTGCACTGCTTTGAAACAAGGCCCAAGTCTGAGCATGGAACATCACACTGATGGTGATATTGAAGGTTCGGGAAGTATCCAGGCAGAAGATAATCAAGCATAGATTAAGAAGCTGGTTTTGGAGATGATGAAGAGAACCAAATTTGAGAGCTGGTGTGAAATAAAACAAGAAATGGGGTTTCCAAAGCCCTGGATGTGAGGGATAAAGGACTAACGGAAACCAAAACGTAGGAGATATGTTCCTTAGGAGGAACATTCATAGCTTTGCCAAAACATGAGATTACGACTGAGGATTTTGGGGTTAACTTTCACTTTTTGCTTGACTTTGTTTATTTGCCTTAAGTAAATTATAAAAGATTATCTTGGTAGGTAGAGTAGAACGCCTAAACCATCCCTACATCTAACTAGGATCTAGGAAATATTCTAAAAAGCAGGGAATCATTATCCTAAAAGAAAAAGGGCTTGTGAAAGGGCTCCGTGTTTTTATTTGGATAGCAAATCATTTGGTGTAATTTAACTATGCAACATATTTTCAAAATCAGAGGTTCTTCTTAGTCTACTAAATTTCTGATATTTCTATTCATCTTTACTCAATCGTTTTATAATTCCCAAACTACGACTTATCTCAAGCATTTTTTTAAATCTACAATTTATCATTACTAACATGTCAACCTCACAGATTTCTTAAGTCAATTTAGCTTAACATTCTCCTCAGAGCTCAGGAGAGCACTGATGTAGTTTGAAGTGGTGGGGTTCAGAGCTGATGGCCAAGAAAGAATTCTGAGATGTCTTTGGTGCAAAAAGGTGATTTTATTAAAGCCCTGGGACAGGACCCGTGAGCAGAAAGAGCTACACTGGGGTTTTGACAGGTGACTGATTATATACTTTCAAGTTGGGGGGTGATTAGGGACAGCACAAGCCTCCAAGGTGTTTGGAAACAAGGTTTTCAGGACCTTGAGGGGGCTAACTATTGTTAGGAAAGGTCATTTGTTACTGTTTGGTAAAAACTCAGTCATGAGACCCTTCAGATGTATATCACTGGGTCGTATGCTTGGGGATGATTGCCAACATCTATCTTGGGGGGTAGAGATAAAGGAAGTTTCCAAAGGAACTTTAACGTGTTAAAGTAGACTTACAAGATTCTGGGGGTCAGGCTAGGATTGCCTTTTTTTTTAATAATATATTTTTTTATTATATTATGTTAGTCACCATACAGTACATCCCTGGTTTTTGATGTAAAGTTCGATGATTCATTAGTTGCGTATAACACCCAGTGCACCATGCAATACGTGCCCTCCTTACTACCCATCACCAGCCTATCCCATTCCCCCACCCCCCTCCCCTCTGAAGCCCTCAGTTTGTTTCTCAGAGTCCATAGTCTCTCATGCTTCATTCCCCCTTCTGATTACCCCCCCCTTTCTTTATCCCTTTCTTTTTCTACCGATCTTCCTAGTAGCAAAGTACTAACATTGAGGCAGTTGAGTTCCCAGAGGAATGTCACTCTGCCTGTTTCAAGGACTTGTCAGTGGGCTGTAAGTAGTAAGGAAATTTAGTTTTTCTTTTTGCCTTTGTTTCCCACATCATTCCCCCCTGAAGCAATATTGACCCTTAAATCTTTAAGTTTGCTAAGAGTGGAAGGTCTCATTTTCTGTAACCTCTTCCTGCTGAATAGGGATCTTGAGACATATGGGTCATCATTGGTCAGTTGGGGGCTTATATATATATATATATATATTAGTTATGAAAGGCAGCAGCAGTTGAATCCAGGGGAGAGCACATGTGTGAATCTCCCCAACTGGAAAGGATCATCTGTCAGCTTGAAGTTATGGCAGCAAAGGAGTCTTGTCACCAGGTGGAGAGACAGGGGAGAAGAGAGCAAAACATGATTAAAATAACAAAAAGAGAAAGAAGTCCAAATAAGAGTCCTTTGATAGTTGACAAAAATCCTCTTCCAGTCCAGGAGTTTAAACAATCATTAGAGGAAAAGAGGAAAGAGAGGGGTCATTTAAAGTGCCAATTAGAGTATTCATGTCAGTTAGAAACCAAGAAATATGTTTGTGGTAATCTGGAACGAATACACAGCATTCTGTGTTTATGACAGCATGTGTTCCACCCTGTGCAGCGGTGAAAACATCTAATACCATTCTATTTTGTGAAACTGCTTTGTGCATTTGTGTTACTTCAGTAATTAACAGAGAAATGCCATCTTGAGTGTCATTTAGGGCTTTGTTCGTGTACTTATTAAGTAAGTGCCAAACGACATCCTCCAGTCCCAAAGAGGGAACAAAGATGGATAGAGTTAGACAGGCACAGACATTGGGTCCCATTAGGAGCCAGTCATCTAATTCTGGGCCTCCTTGAACTACAGTCAGGATATTGAGGGCTATTCAGTTTTGGAAGGCCATCTTTTGAATTTGTGGGTGACTGCATGTCGAGCTTAGTTACAGGTGGTCACTGTATGCTTAGCTAAAGCTTCTACTTGCACTTTCATGTCAACAACAGTGGCTTCTATGATAAATATGACTAAGGAATAAAACCATCAAGAAGCCCTCTTTGTTTGAGGTCTAGCCTGAACAATAACCTAATTACCAGGAATCACTGGCAAGTGGGAGAAGACGTGTCTCGGAGATAAGGGCATTCGCAAGTGTATCACCTATTCCAATCATAGGGGAAGTGGGGTCATGCATTATCTCCACGAGCACATAGATAACCCTATGGAGTGGGTATGTGCTGGCTTTTAAGGAGCGATTTTGTCATCCCAGCCACACAGAATTGATCAAGGCGCTAGCTGAGTTACACAATTGTTAAGGAATCAATCCCATTTTTCAGCTGTTCAAATAATCATATGCTCATGGGGTCCTGTTATTATCCCCACAGAATAACAAGCAAGAAGATTGTCTGTACATGAGTTATTGTGGCAATTTCTCTGAAGTTTACCTGAAATTGTCTAGCTTCAGCAAACAACATTCAAAGGCAATCAGAACTAGAATTTAACATCCACAAAGACGTGTTATTGAAACATAATTTTTTCCTCTGAAATCACCCTTATTTCCAGAAACAGCCAAATTAAGACTAATTTGTTGGCAGAGCAAATCCAATTTTTAACAAACTTGGCCTAATTATTTACATAAACTCAGCAAGAATATTCATTGGCCATATAGATCTTTTAAAATCTGCTTTGCTGGAAATTTTCATAAAGAATCTAGATTGAACTTTCAGTAGCCTCTCTAGGCCAGAAGCCAAGTCAAATATTTGCCATCAGACATGCCTGCAATACCTGTAGATGTGGGTGAATTCCTCTTCAGGAGGTCCCCAAATATCCTGAGTTTCCTGCACCTGCCAGGAAGTGACATTCTTTACTCATCCGGTAGGGCTGCTAGAAACTCTGTAAGCAAGGTGTCAGGCCAACATTTCCAAGGGGCTTTATTCATAAAGTCAACCTCAATTCCTTAAAGCTGTCTGGTCAGATCTGAGTCAATGCATGTCTCTCTCAAATACAACATTCCAGTCAAAACCTTGGTAAAATAACCAGTGCTTCTAAAGGTGTCCTGTTATAAGGAGTATTTAACTTACGCAAATGACCATGATTGCCCTGGAAGAAAGAAAACTTACTGAGACTCTCTGAATATCAAAGGGTTCAGATAGAAAGAAAAGATAAATGCTTCAATTTGTTCACAAATGAATACTTTATCACATTTCTGTAAGTCATAGATATCTTATTCTTATAAGTTTCCTTGTTCTGGAAGAACAAACATTAGAGAATCAACAGTATTTCAAACAAGAGTCATGAAACTATAATAATTTCTTCTCGATCATTTAGTCCCATGTTACTAATTCTTGTTCATTTTGAATGAAGCTTTTTAGTTAGTTCTGGAAATTCTTACCCATTTCAGTTTTGATCTTAAAGATATTGAATACCTATATTTCTTACAGAAGACCTTTATATGAATCTTCTTGAATGACCTTTATATGAATCTCCGTTTTGTAAGAACACAAGAACAATTACAAATGACAAAAACTCAGAAATGGACATTGTTAATGATCTGATATGAGAGGTCATTATGAGGTAATTGACAAGGAAATTCAGTTATTTCTGACACAGAACACTTCAATAATCAGAATACCAAGTGATGACCTTATACCAGAATGTAACAAACCAAATAAACAAACCTAATTGGTCGAAGAGACTTGGATTATGATTTAAATGTTGAGGAAGTTTGTTAAAACCTTAGCAAGCTTCAGGGGCACCTGGGTGGCACGGTCGGCTAAGTGTCAGATTCTTGGTTTCCACTCAGGTTGTGATCTCAGGGTGGTGAGATGGAGCCCAGTGTCGGGCTCCACGCCCAGCATGCAGTCTGCTTAAGGCTCTCTCTCTCTCTCTCTCTCTCTCTCTCCCCCTCTGTCCCTCCGCCCTCTAAAATAAAGAAATCTATAAATAAATAAATAAATAAATAAATAAATAATAAATAAATAATAAATAAAACAAAACCTTAGCAAGCTTGAAAGCACATGCCTAGATAGGATTCCAGATGGTTAAAGACCTGATAAAGACAAAGCATAGAAACTGGTTTTTCTGGGCAGACAAAGAAAAGAGAAAACAACTTTGTTTACATTTTCTTATCAAGAGCAGACCAACAATTCAAGAAAACTTTGTCTTTTTCACTGAGAGAAAGCAGAATACCAGTGTACTTTTTAAAATCCATTCATTTCAATCTTAGTCCGTCCTGACCACACATACAATTTCTTTCCAGATTCCCTTCACGAACCTTCTACAACTTTGTTTTGTATACAGATTTTGCCCCAAGCCATTTCTCTCCAAATGACCAGTCTCATTTAGGGCAAAATTACCTTCTTTTACCTTCAACAAAAATATATTCCCATTCCTTGTATCTTTCTTACACATATAGAATTGCTTCCCTTATTTCCCTCAGTCTCAATTACATTTAGCAGGATTTTAACTCTTAGAAACCTTAGTCTCCAGTGAAAACCAAGTACCAAGTATTAACTGTCACACCAGAATTCTTTAGATGGTACATTTATGGATCAGCTAAGCACAACGCATGTTTTCCAACAGACCCAAATGTCTGTACTTCTTTGCAATAAGAAGTCAAAAGCACAAACATACCATGTTCAGTAATCTTGCTTTAGCACTTTATTCTATTTGGAAAAGACCCAGATGTCCAAAGAATTCAATCCACTTTATCATCCAAGCAAAACTTTAAAGTTACCAAAGACATTGAAAACTATCTTAACAATTACCCATGAAAACTTTGAGACAGACAACATTAGCCATCACTTTAAGTCACCTTTTTGGTAACCAATTCCAACAGAGATAACATGAACTTATTTGACCTTTAGTAAACCTTAATAGAATAAAAGTTCCATATTTAATGCTGATAATTCTAAAGACATGCCTATTTTAATTAAACCAACAAACTGAAATTAATTTAACTACCAAATTATGTTCTTCCTGGGCCCACTTAGAAGTCAATCAACTTGGGGTGCCTGGGTGGCACAGTCGTTAAGCGTCTGCCTTTGGCTCAGGGCATGATCCCAGAGTCCTGGGATCGAGCCCCACATCAGGCTTCTCCTCTAGGAGCCTGCTTCTTCCTTTCCCACTCCGCCTGCTTGTGTTTCCTCTCTCACTGCCTGTCTCTCTCTGTCAAATAAATAAATAAAATCTTTAAAAAAAATGAAGTCAATCAACTTATTCCCCATTGTCATTTTTTACCGGGTGCACCAGTGGGGCAATCTGAAGTGGGTCGTGTATGCAGGCCACACCCAAGGTGGTGCAGAAAGAAGGGGAGAGGGAGAGGGAGGCAGATGAGGGGAAGTGCTGCCGGAAGACAGAGAAAGAGGGTTATTGGTTCTAAACCTCATCAGCTCGGACAGATGAGCAGACATCATGGTTTTCTCCACCAAAGTGGAAATATGCAGCCCATATTGGGTCAGAGGAGATGGGGAATTTCCCCGAAACAAAGGGAGTTTCAGCAGCTGTTGGGAATATTCCTTCAAGTTCCCGTCGAGAGGTAGACTAACCACTGTTGGCTCCAATTATAGCTATTAACTTGGGAAATGAATGAGGGAGAAGCCCCCACATGTTTTAGGAGAAGGAACAGGGAGAGAGTCAGAGTCCCCTTCATTACCAATGCCTGTGTTTCCTTCAGCAACCTGGATTCTAGTAGGAGGAGGTCCATTTAGATAATTATCACCCAGTATGTCAGGAGGGAGTTTACTGGCCTGGTTACTGACCAAACACGTTCTGCATGAAGTCCTTAGGTCTGAGTCTTGATTTAGAGCCCTGAAGGCCTAGACCTAGGGCACCTCTGTACATTTGCCCTGCTTCTTGCAGAAGATATCTAACTGATAGATCTTACTGAGGTAACGCAGTGGTATAGAAGATCGGTCCTTTCCTAAAGGACTTTTGCAATCTGAATTGTTTCCAGTGGGTTAAAAGGTATCTCAAGGGAGAGTGCTTGGGACCTGAAGAAGAGATAGATCCAATATGAAGAAAACTTCCCCCCGACTCCTGGGTGGTATCCCATACAGGATATGTCAGAGATTCTTAGCGTCAAAGCAACCTGAAGTGACCCTTGAACAAAATCACTATGATCACCACCTGCCATTAAAGGCCCCCGTAGAAAGGATGCTAGGGTCCCTCCACTTGCCCATCACATTCTAGACTGCAAAATGGGTGCTGATGTATGAACCGAGATACCTTGCCTTGAAGGTCATGCCATGAAGGTCGTATTTTATTTTATCTTGCCTTGAAGAACTCGTCATTCTTAACCCATGGAAAACAGGAGAAAAGTTTTACAAGGGGTAATTATCCAATTTTGTCATTTAAGTAGTTAGTAGAGGACATTGACAGGAACAGTAAAGATAGAAATCCATCATGGTCTAAGCGACATTCCAACATCTGTACGCTTTACAGCCAACTTCTCTAGGAAGTGGTTCCCTGTTGAGTTTCAATTCAATCGGGTACTGATTTCGGCCGGTTTCAAGTGGAGGTCCCACAGTCAGAAGCGGCTAGACCAGAGATGTGGAAGGAATCACATTAGATCAATAAGGAGGAACTCTCACACGGGAGTCTTAAGACTGGCATCCATGCTAGTCACTTAGGTGGCTGTCCCGCCCAAGAAAGACAACTTTGTGTAAGGACAAGAATAAAGAGAGGGCATCAAGTTCCTGGGTGTTATTACCATCCCGGCCAGGGTACTAACTTCCAGTCAAAAGGACAGGCTTTCTCCTCCCCATAAAGTAGCCACAGGCTAGAGGATGACAGCCTGAGCAATCGGCATGGAAGTGTTCTACTAAGACCGTAGTCCTTGAAAAGCCCCTGGAATGAAAGTGAAGGAAGAGAAGAGGAAGTACTCACCACGTCTGCACGGAGGTTCAGAGTCCAGATGAAAAGACTCAAGGGGCGCCTGGGTAGCGCAGTCGTTAAGCGTCTGCCTTCGACTCAGGGCGTGATCCCGGCGTTATGGAATCGAGCCCCACATCAGGCTCCTCTGCTATGAGCCTGCTTCTTCCTCTCCCACTCCCCCTGCTTGTGTTCCCTCTCCTGCTGGCTGTCTCTGTCAAATAAATAAATAAAATCTTAAAAAAAAAAAAATCTCTAAAAAAAAAACAAAAAAAAAAGAAAAGACTCGAAGCCCCATGTTGGAACACCAAATGATGCGGTTTGAAGTGGAGGGGTTCAGAGCTGATGGCCAAAAAAGAATTCTGAGATGTCTTTGGTGCAAAAGGGTGATTTTATTAAAGCCCTGGGACAGGACCCATGAGCAGAAAGAGCTACACTGGGGTTGTGACAGGTGACTGATTATATACTTTCAAGGCGGGGGTGGGGGGTGGCTAGGGATAGCACAAGCCTCCAAGGTATTTGGAAACAAGGTTTTCAGGACCCTGAGGGAGCTAACTATTGTTAGGAAAAGGTCTTTTATTACTGTTTAGTAAAAACTCAGTCATGAGACCCTTCAGATGTATATCACTGGGTCGTATACTTGAGGGATGATGGCCAACATCTATCTTGGGGGGTATAGATAAAGGAAGTTTCCAAAGGAACTTTTACATGTTAAAGTAGACTTACAAGATTCTGGGGGCCAGGCTAGGATTGCCTTTTGCCCTTAGCAAAGTACTAACATTGAGGCAGTTGAGTTCCCAGAGGAGTGTCACTCTGCCTGTTTCAAGGACTTGTCAGTGGGCTTTAAGTAGGAAGGAACTTTAGTTTTTCTTTTTGCCTTTGTTTCCCACACCAAGCACAACACCCCACCCTCCAAGAACACCTTACCTTTGTTCTGTGGTACTATACTATTGAAAAAAAGTGCTTTCACACGAATTACATGATTTCATCCTCACAACGACCCTGAGAGGAAAGGAAAACAGACACTTTAATCCCCGTTTTACAGGGAAGGAAATCCAGGCCCGCAAAAAGCAAGCCAAGCGTCCCAAATCACGAGGCTATTGAGTCGAAAAATCATTACTCTGAGTTTTCTGACTTCTAGTCTTCTGCTATTTTCACTGCCCCACTTTTCTGCTATCTTTCTGTACACCTGGTATCTGTACAGGGGCCAGAATATGCCTGTCTCTATCAAAGAATAATTATTAGCTGTACCCTAACCATACCCTTCACGCTGCTCTCATTTCCCCTCAGCATCAGCCAGCCTGTACCCAGAGCTTATGCACACAGAAAAAGTAGGAAAACAAAACACTATGAGCCAGTGACACAGAGATACTCAATAAATAGTCCAAAGTGTGCTCAAAGATAAATAGGTCAACATCTCTCCTTGCAACACCCCTAACCTTGCTCCCAACAAGAATGATAGCTCCGGGGAGCACTGCATTTCAGGATCACTGGGCGTTGTTCTGCGCCTGATGAAAAGATGGTAAGCAATTTCCCTTCCACACATCTCTTAGTGAAGGAGTAAAATAAATGGAAGGGACGGGAGTGGGTCCCTGCCTCCCTGTCCTGTGTTCCCTCTGCCCATCAAAATGTCCAAGGATATAAATATTTGTACAATTCTTGATACATGTGGCAGAATCATGTTGTCGATCATGCTTTAACAGAAAGCTGATTTCTCATATAAGGCTCATAACCAGAAGGCATCCGAAACTTTTTCACAGTAAAACGTGAATATCTAAGAAAACATAATAATAGTGTTACCTATCCCTAGCTTGAGGATTAAAATGTTAACGATAAGATGTAAGGTATCTTGGAAAGGTAATTTAGGGGGCCTAGGGCCATATGTTACCCACTTCAGGCCTGTGTGTAGAAAGCCCCAAAGAGAGTCTCCTTTCATAACAGATTATTTTTCTCTTAAAAAAGAGCATCTGAATTCATTGAAGTAGGCTTTTGAATTTCATTATTTCACATACTAGGTACACAAGTGAAACACACAGTTCATCAATTTCATTACATATAAGACTTAAAATAATGTGAGATTTTATTTGCCTCTTTATCAGCAACATGTGCCCAGTTCTGTCCCCACGTGCAACGCCTTCCTCTAAAAAAAAAATTAAACCCTCTTCTGGAAAGGCTTCTTGTGATTATGATGTTAGGTAATTGAGTATGGGCTGGAATGATGGAAGACAGTAATTCACAGATGGCGAGCTCCTCATGATGGCAAAGGCCCAGAGCATAACAGTGACTTTGGATGGGGAGATAGAGTGAAGGAGAAGCTCGTCGAAAACAAGGAGATCAAAGACTGAAATGCCAGAGTGCCAGATGGTCATCCATGTGAATGCAGACATCTCCTAGGGTGAAGGCAGGGCACATGGCTGAAGGAGAGATGGAGAGCCAGGTGCCCAAAATTGAGTGAGTAAGTAGAGAGACAAGAAGGTTGGTGGACATCAGTATAAGAGATAAGATGACATAGCCAGATAGCATTAACCTCAGACAGAAAATTTACTAAGGGGTTGAGGAGTAAACTCCTGGAAAGTTGCAGTGAAATGGGAAAGAGAATGCAGACTAGTGTCCAGATTCCCACACCCAGGGAACGTGGGGCAGCTAGCAGCCTACATTTGATAGAGCTGCAAGGGAAGTGCTTACGGTCTCCAAATCAAGCCAGTCTTCAGGTAGGCAAAGAGACAAAGGAAAAAGTACTAGAAAGCCTGAAAGTACAGATGAGATTGTTAGTAAAGAATTCTAGAAAAAGCATCAGGAAGATGAGCAAGGTGAAGGAGAGGGGAGAAGAGGAAGGAGAGATTAGATCAGAGGAGAGAAATCATGGTTGAACTAATAAGAGTAAGGGAGAAAATAAGTAATGACTTAGTTTTTGGTGGCGACCAGGACCAACGTGCAAATCAGCTTAAAAGAAAATACCTCTATAATACCTTCATGTTGGAAGTTTGAATGGAAGTAGAACAGTAACTCTATGAGTTCCTCTGGATGCTGAGTGGAGAATGAGTATACAGCAGGGGTTCTCAATGCCAAGGGTACCTCAGAATCTTTCAAAGAACTTTTATAAAACATAGATATCTAGGCCCCGCTCCCAAACAATTAAATCAAAATCGCTGAGAGTGGACGTGAACACTGGTAGTGTTGGGCAGCAGTATTTTTTTTCAGAGATTTTTAAAAAAAATTTTAAAGATTTTATTTATTTAGGCTAACAGAAACATGAAAAATGCTCAACATCACTAGCTATCAGGGAAATACAAATGAAAACCACAATGAGATATCACCTTACACCAGTTAGAAGGGCAAAAATTAACAAGACAGGAGAAAACAAATGTTGGCGAGGATGTGAAGAAAGGGGATCCCTCTTACACTGTTGGTGGGAATGCAAGCTGGTACAGCTACTCTGGAAAACAGTGTGGAGGTTCCTCAAAAAGTTAAAAATAGAGCTACCCTATGACCCAGCAATTGCACTACTGGGTATTTACCCCAAAGATACAGATGTAGTGAAGAGAAGAGACACGTTCACCCCAATGGTCATAGCAGCATTGTCCACAATAGCCAAACTGTGGAAGGAGCCCAGATGCCCTTCAACAGACGACTGGATTAAGAAGATGTGGTACGTCTTCTAGATGTGTACATACATACGATGGAATATTACTCAGCCATCAGAAAGGATGAATACCCACCATTTGCATTGACGTGGATGGAACTGGAGGGGATTATGCTACGTGAAATAAGTCCAGCAGAGAAAGACAATTATCATATGGTTTCACTTACATGTGGAACATAAGGAATAGCATGGAGAACATTAGGAGAAGGAAGGGAAAAATGAAGGGGTGGAAATCAGAGGGGGAGATGAACCATGAGAGACTATGGACTCCGGGAAACAAACTGAAGGTCTGGGGGGATGGGTTAGCCCAGTGACGGGTATTAAGGAGGGCACGAATTGCATGGAGCACTGGGTGTTATACACTAACAATGAATCATGCAACACTATATCAAAAACTAATGATGTACTGTATGGTGACTAACATATCATAATAAAAAATGTATTTTATGTATTTGAGAGAGTGAGTGAGAGAGCGCTCATGAGCAGGGGGAGGGGCTGAAGGAGAAGCAGACTCCCCACAAAGCAGGGAGCCCTATTCGGGGCTCAATCCCAGGACCTGCGATCATGACCTGACCCGGAAGGCAGATGCTTAACCAACTGAGCCACCCGGGTGCCCTAGAGATTTTATTTTTAAGTAAGCTCTACACCCAGTGCAGGGCTCAACTCGCATCCCTGAGATCAGGAGTCGTGTGCTCTGCGGGCTGAGCCAGCCAGGTGCCCCGGCAATGGTATTCTTTTACGACCTCCAGCCGCTCTTACAGCCAGGGTTGAGAACCGCCCGTACACGGCAGCGGTTCTTGAAGCTGGTCGTGGGCGACCGGTGTCACCGTAACCTGGGAACTTGCTAAAAATGCAAATTGTCAGGCGTCACCCCAGACTTACTGAATTGGAATTCTCCTGGTTGGGCCCAGCAACCCACGTCTTCACAAGCTGTCTGGGTGACTGTGATGCGTGCCGAGGTTTGAGCGGCAGCCGTAACGGGACGGGGTGGAGGTGGGGCTCAGCTGCGGCACCGAGGCCACGGTAACTGTGTGTGTAAGTATCCGTCTTGGTCAGCAGGGTTCTGTTCTCAGCAGCATTTTATGAGCATTCTTACTGCCCAAATCTTTTTATATATAATTTTTGGGCAGTTTGATAGGCAAACAAGCAAACACAAACAAATACACACACTCACACACAAATTGTTCATCTGACCTAAGACTGAACCTTTTCCCTGTGTTTATCATGAACATAAATCCTGCATGCTGCGGTTCAAACTAATTTATTTTTTTAACATCATTGCTGTTTTTTAATTTAAATTCAATTAATTAACATATAATGTAGTACTGGTTTCAGGGATACAGGTCTGGGATTCATCAGTCTTATACAACACCCAGCGCTCAGTACATTGTCTGCCCTCCCTCATGTCCACCACCCAAACACCCCTCCCTCCACCCTCTCCCCTCCAGCAGCCCTCAGCCCGTTCCCTATGACTAAGAGCCTCTTATGGTTTGTCCCATTTCTTTTATTTTAGTCTAAAATAAATACAGAGACCAGCCAGTTCCTATCAGGGGGAAGGGCAAACACACTGAAAACTTGCAAGGAGGCAGCAAACTCTCCATCTAGCCTGCTTTAGGAAGAATCGTAGGAGGAAGATAGTGTTTTAATCATGAACTTTCAACCCGAGAATATGAATACATACAATGACATCTGTTCGTAGTCTCTATTTTTAAGAAAAAAGACAGGGAACCACTCTCAAAAAAAAAAAAAAAAAAAGAGGGAAAGAAAACTAAGAAGAGGAAATTCCTCAAATTAAACAAGTTGAAATATTGGCAGTAGGGGCAGGAAAACACACATAGAAATGTGGTATACATTTCCTGAAAATGTTAGCTCTTCAGCGGAAGGGATCATGTTTCATATTTTCTTAAGTAAAACAGCATATCCAGGGTGGTCCATAAGTTTTAAATAATAACAATTTGCTCTCCAATCTGGTCTCATTTAGCTTCCTTTTTCACTGTAACATCTTGAATTTCTCCCAGGGCTTAGTTTGCAATTCACTTAAAAAAGAAAAAAAAAAAAAAGCTAAGAATAAACATATTTTCGGGAGGAAAAAAGCAAAATCAAACAACAGCTTCTTCAAGTTTGGACTCAACTAACAAATCATTTACACAGAAAAAAAAGTCTTTTCACTTCAACATACAAACTGTTCCTTCAAATCTTCATTACTGCTTACCTAGACCAGTAATTGTTTCCTTCCTCTTTTCATGTCACTTTGCTGCAAGATTAATTTTCTTATAGCAAAATTCAAAAGCTTTCAGTAACCTAGCGCCCACTGATAACCCATGAAGTATAAACAAGCTATTTACCAGGCAGGCAACCAGCTCTGGGGAAAACTACAGGAGAGACAGGAATGTATTGATCTTAAAAACTGAGAAATTCCTGGAGAGATTTAAGGCCATCATCAACTTTGGGAACGGGGCATGCACAGATGGAGTAACAGGTAAAGAGAACCCCACGAGATTGCTCTCCCTCTCTCTCAAGTTTCCTTTGAATCACTGCCTGCCTCAGATCCTTGGTAAGTCAGAAGGCAGCAACAGCCCACAGAAGGGGGGAGGCTGACCAGTTACCCTGAGCACTCATTCTTCAGATCCCGTCAGCAAGCCTGCCTCAGGGATAGTAGACCACACATGAGATAATTGACTTCTCCCCTTTAAAACTTCGAGGAGAATCCTGACCAGAGGAATGCGTGTTGGAGGGGCAACAGATAAGTGGTTAGCTGCAGTCTGGTGTCTAGGACTCTTTGCCCTGGGGCTCGTCTTCTAATATCTTACAATCACAAAAGAGCCATGAACTAAGGCCTGAGCCCTGGTATCTCATCTTTGTACTTGATGACTCCGGAGGAACATCAGCTTGCAGCCTAAAATACCTGAGGTTAGAACCATTACAGAAGGAAAACCACAAACTGAACAACATATATTGTATCAAGCAGAAATACTGGAACAAACAGATTAAGAACGTAACACGAGCACAACCAAAGTTGTGAAAAAGATATTGGTAATACGAAGCGGGAAAAAAAGTCAAAAAAAGATCCAGATGAAAAGACTAAGGAATAGTGGATGGAATAAGTAGCAAGCTGAATAGAGCCAAGGAATAAACTGTGAAACTCAAAGAGCAGACGGAGGAAAACTCCCAGAAAGCAGGGGGGAGAAAAAGGTCTTTGCATGGAGGATAAAAGTAGACAAGGTGACATACTGAACATAGGAATCCAAAAGGAGAGAAAAAGAAAGGGAGGGAAAAATATGTAAGGAAATAATAAAAACAAATGTCCCTGAATTAAAGAAAGATGAAAGAACTCAGATGGAGAGAACTGAGTGCCCAAGAAGAGAGATTAAGAACTCAGATACTGGATTGGAAAATTTAAGCACATCAAAGAGAAAAGGAAAATTCTAAGAACTTTCAGAGAAAAAAGCATATCTCCTACAAAGTTATAAGAGTCAGACTGGCATCAGATTTTTTAATAGTAACACTGGATCCAAATATTTAGGGGTTTTCCAGATATCATTCTGTTCCTGATTTCTAATTTAATTCCATCGTGGACTGAAAATACACTTTGTATGACTTGAATCCTTTTAAATTTATGGAGACTTGTCTTACGGCTCAAAACGTGGTCTATCTTTAGCAGACACTTCAGCAAAGAAGATATATATAGATGGCAAATAAGCACATGAAGAGAGGCTCAACACAATTTGTCATTAAGCATATGCAAATTAAAAACCATAAGGAAATACGTCTATACACCAACCATACCAAGTGTTGCCAAGAATATAGAGGAACGAGAACTCCCCTATGCTTCTGGTTGGAACGTGAAGTGGTTCAACAACTTTGAAAAATAGTTTGGTCATTTTTTAAGAAGTTAAACATACATATACCATCTAACCAGTCATTCCATTCCAAAGTATTGTCCAAGGAAAAAGAAAGTGTATGTTCATACTAAGACGTGTACTTGAATGCTCCTAGCAAATTTACTGGGAATAGCCCAAACTGGAAAAAACCTAAATGTCCATTAACAGGTGAATGGAGAAGCAAAGTGCAGCATTTTCATACAATGGAATTCTAGTGAGCAATACAAAGGAATGAACTATTGATACGGACAATAACATGAACGAACTTCAAAATCAAGAGTACATATTGTTTGACCCATTTATATAAAATTCTAGAAAATGCAACCTATCTATAGAGATAAAAAACAGATCAGTGGTAGCCAGGGGATGGGGAAGAAGGTCAGGAAAGGGTGTGAGAGCAGGATTACAAAAGAGCAAAAGAAAACTTTTGGGGGTGATAAATATGTTCGTTATCTTGATAATGGTAATGGTTTCAAAAGTGTATGCATATATTAAAATTTATCAAAATGTATACTTTAAATTGCAGTTTGTTGTAGGTCGATGACACAAAGATAAAGTTGTAGGGCGCCTGGGTGGCTCAGTCAGTTAGGCGTCTGCCTTCAGCTCAGGTCATGATCTTGGGGTCCTGGGATCGAGTCCTGCATTGGCCTCCTACTCAGCGGGGAGTCAGCCTCTCTCTCTCTCCCTCTCCCCCTCCTCACTGCTCATTCTCTCTCTCTCCCAAATAAATTAATTAATTAAAATCTTTAAAAAAAGAGAGAGAAAATAAATATAAAGTTGTTAATATGAAAAAAAGTTACCAAAAAAATGAAATTTTTGTCTGAAAAAGATAGATGATATACAGACCTCCATTGTTTATTAAAAAATAAACAAATAAAATAAAATATATATACATATATATATATTTAATGAAGTAGAACTCAGATTCTAGGTAATAACAACACAGTGGTGGGGAGGAGAAGCTGGAGGGACAGGAAATGATGTTTATCAGTTGGAGTCTAGTCAAAAGGCAGAAACACACGCTATTGTTGACAGAGAGAATTTAACGTAATTCAGGAACTGCTAGCCAGGTTTAAAAGAACTAAAAAATTAAAAAGGAATGGGGCACCTGGGTGGCTCAGTTGGTTAAGCATCTGCCTTCGGCTCAGGTCATGATCCCAGGGTCCTGGGATCGAGTCTCACATCGGGCTCCTAGCTCAATGGGGAGGGGTTGCTGTTGGTGGAGATGGGGATAGAAATCAGAAAGTGAAAGTAAAAGGAAATAAAAATGAATGAATAAATGAATGAATGAATGAAACAGAAGAGTCCAGCACAGACCAGTGGCCAATCTGCTATAAACTAAGGAGTGCAGTTGGCTCAGCCTTCATAAAACTTATTTTTTATCATTCACCTTCAAAATCTAACATTTCATCAAAACAAAATACTGTTGACTATGAACAGCCCATTTTCTGATTCCACGATGTAGTTCCTTAATGTCCTACTGCCTAAAATTCTATGTCCAGGTCCCATCTCTATGTAACGACTTTTCACCTGTCAGAGTCTAGCCCGTATCCCGCCTCTGCAAGATGTTTTCCCCAATGCCCACCTTAGAGTAGAGAGAAATTAATGTACGAGACAGACAAAATAGCACTTTATCAGAATTTTGCTTAAATATTCGTCCTTTTCTAATATGTATTAGAAGTTTTTGTTTGTCTGGGGTTTTGTTTTTGTATTTACCTTCTGTTCTAAAAATCCAGTTCTTTGCAGTGTAGTATCCTAGGAAACATATCGGTTGTGTTCATCTGTATATCCCATAATGCTTAGCACCTGTGTCTGAAATCTTGGAAGTGTTTCCTAAAATGATAGGGGCGGGGTGGAGGGAGGAGAAAAGGAAAGAAGAAAGGAAATGCTGGACTGAATGAATAAATTGAATTTCAATTCGTGGTTCTCTTAACGGTGAAAACTGGTCAACAAAGCATCCAAGCTCACTTAAAACCATAAATAACAATTTAGTAACAAAAGATGTCATCAATTTTATAATTTTTATTTCTCAGCTATCTGGAGCTTCTTTTTTTTTTTTTTTTTAAAGTATCTGTTTACCTCAGCTGATATGCCCAGCAAGAAGCAAAAACAGCCATGGGGACAGAAGAAACTCAGAACCTTTTATGGGAGGTGGCATAGCCGGCTTTGAAGAGGCTGTCCTCAGTGCAAATTCTGAGAACGCTCTTCAGAGGTCGGTGATGTTGGGCAAGATTTTCAAGCTCTGATTTTCTCTGTTGAGTTTCCTAACCTAAAAATGGGGTAACAGCTATTGTGGTCTGTTGCTGACTGCCCTGTCTCAATTTTCCTTTAAGTGACTTGATGCTTTGTGGGGAAAAGGGAGGCTGTTGCAGAGTTTTCTTGTTGAGAAGGTAATGAATGGGTTGGAATCACCTGGACATACTGTGGGGCCCAGCATCTGGGAGGAAGGTCGACCAAAAAGAAGGTTAAAGGGTCCAGACAGGCAATAAGGTAACGAGATGCAGCAGAAGTTTCCCAGAGAGACTTGGAGACCATCCGGCTCTGAGCAGAGCTGCTTCCAGACCAAGCGCAGTTTGGCATTGAGGCCCAGTGCCTTCTGGCCTCTGCACGCTGAAGCTATAGAGGCTGGGACAACTAATCAGTACCGGGTGGGCAGCATCAGGGGACCTCTTCGCTCTCTGTGCAGACCTGGGAAATCTCCTGTAATCCTGCTTCCTGCTGCAGGAACCAGAGCAGGAATGAGAGCACATAGGTCCTTTATGGGGATGCCAGAGAGCCAGCTTACACACCTGGTGGAAGGCATCCCTTCCAGGACTCACAGAAATACCTAGCAGATGCATGGAAAGTGGGGAGCTGACGGGCAGGACTGAGGTCAAGCGATACCATTCTGGGCAGAAGAACCGTGGTAAATTGGGTATTAAAATTTAACAGTATTTCATTTTTTTAAAAAAGATTTTATTTGTTTATTTGTCAGAGAGAGGGAGCACATAAACAGGGGGAGCGGCAGGCAGAGGGAGAAGCAGGAGCTAGGAGCCCGATGCGGGACTCGATCCCAGGAGCCTGGGATCATGACCTGAGCCAAAGGCAGATGCTTAACCGACGGAGCCACCCTGGCATCCCTGGTATTTCATTTTGTATATACCTCAGATGGATGAAGTCAAGACATGCTGCTGATAATGGTATGTACGTCACCCTGTATTTTGCCAGTTCTAAGATTCCATTAGTTGTAAACTGCACCATGCATTTAAATAAGAGGGGTTTTTTTTGGGAGAATTTTGCCCATAACATCAATCATAAACAATGATTATAAAATAAATCTTGAATTCAGATATCATAAACTATAACAAAGAAGAATCAGAACCGAGGAAATATGGTATTTATACTACTTAACAAACTTGTCTGTTATTCAGCAAGTAAAAAATTAACTACTTTTAATGCTTTGATGATGGTGAGATTCCTTACAAACATTCCTTTGACATTTTGAAATAGGCATATACAGTTTTACCTAAAGTTTTCGTATAGAAGAATGGAATGTAGAATATTTTTGTCAATATTCTTTCCCACTAATTAAGATAACTTCATTTTTTTTAATGTAAGCTATTTAAACAGTAACTTTCAGTAGAAAACAAGGTGCTAATTTATACCCCCCAAAAAGGGGAGAAAGTACCTATTTTATTAAATACTTTCTAAAAGCTTTTGGTGTGTTTCATTTGGTCACCATTAGAGGTTGCCAAAATTTCATCAATTTATTCTCTGTGGAAATGTAGGTATATCGTAAATAAGTACTTAAGTAACATTTTACTGGGCGCAAAACACTGTGTGCTTACCTGAGACTTAAAAATGAGATATTGCCCACATACTGTAGAATATTAACATTAAAACAGACATTAAATGGTGAGAAGAGAATGTATATGTGTAGAAAGTATGTATATGTATATGTACATATATGTATATACATGTGTATGTATAAAAAGGAGTCAACTTTGGTTAGTTGGGGGATATGAGGAAAAAAGAAATCCCTTCACAACATAATAGTAATTTTTTTCTAAGATTTTATTTATTTTTTTGAGAGAGAGAGTGAGCAAGAGAGAGAGAGAGAGCACAAGGGGGGAAAGAGGCAGAGGGAGAGAGAGAAAGCAGGCTCCCTACTGAGCAGGGAGCCTGACTTGGGGCTTGATCCCACAACCCTGGGATCATGACCTGAACCAAAGGCAGACGCTTAACCTACTGAGCCATCCAGGCACCCCAATAGTTATTTTATCTGTAAAAATTGGTGGTTATCATGGTTTATTCCAGGAGATACAAAGACAATAATAGTTTCTTAAAATGTATAATTATAGCGTATGTAGAAATATTTGCCTCAAGCTGCAATTTACTTTTAAAAGCTGTCGGAAAAGTATGCGTGTGTAATAAAAATAAATGTATTTCCTACTATTACCTATAACTTTCATCAGAAGTTAATTATTTTATCATTCTGGAATCCTCAATAATACAAGTATTTCAGGATTCAAACTGTTGATAAATATGTTGTTTTGAACACCATTTTCCCAGAGGAGCCTTTCCTGAGACCTGGAACAGCCACGTCCTGTCCCATCTAAACTATGTTCTCCTCCCCTCATTCTTTTATTGTCATAAAGCATAATAATTTTAAATTATGCATTAATTCATATGGCTCTTTATTGAACACCAGTCTCTACACAGCTAAGCTGTGTAGCTTAGCTGCAAACTGTGAGAGAAATACCAGGCCTTTTGCTCACTTTTTTGTCCCAGCATCTAGCACATATGTGGCACCTAGTAGGAACTTAATAAATATGCATTAGATCTATTCATATTTCCCCAGTACCCTTACTTTACTCCTCTGGCTACCTCTCTTTATTGACTCCCACCTTCCCAGCACTTCCATTAACCCCTGCAAAGTATTCACTGAATACAGGAACTAGAAGGATATCACTGAGAAGCAGGAGAAGAAACGATGCAACCAGATGGAGAGCTGCCCTCCAAGATGGTGCCACCACCACACGAAGAGAGGAGGAAAGGCCCACCCTCCCCAGAAATGCTAGAGAAAATTGGGAAAGGTCAGGGAAAGAAAGGTCATTGACCTCAGTGTCCTCAGAGCCAACAGCTGACTTTGCAGGAGAGCCCTGGGCCTGGGACCTTTGCTCTCCTGTGGTATTGGGAAAGAGCGTGGGGCATAGGGATGCCTGGAGAACCGGAAGTGGAGAAGCAAGGTGGCAAACACCTGAATTTGAATTTAGATTCTGCCCTTTACTAGATACGTAACTTTACAAGTAGGCTTAAATCCTCAAAGGGTTGCTTTCTTTATTCAACTGGCAAATGGAGATATCGTTGTACACCTCGTATTGTTGAGAATTAAATGTGAGCATGCTCGAGAGTTTGAACACAGTGACAGACCCACACTGTGGCCTCAGTTAATGGAACACAGCCTCCATAATGATCTGATCCTGGCCTTGAATTCGATGGATGAATGAGATGAATCAGCCTCCTTGATCTTTTCCTGTTTTGTTGAATGAATCATCTACCCAATTTCTTCCCCAAAACTGAGATATCATATCTTAAATATGCAAAACTATAGTTTTTTTTTTTTTTTTTTAATTTTACCATAGGCACTAATGAAAGACATGTTGTTCTGCTCCTACTGTACCCTCATACTCTCCACTGGAGTCCTGGGCACTCTGCAAGCTTTCTCACAAGATAAAGGCTGTTCATCTTACTGTCTGTGCGATGGGGCCAGAGCCCCGCTTGAAGGCCACTTGCAATACCTCCAGTGTAGTTTTAGAAATAGGATGGTAAGTGGGCCTGTGCCTTAATTAATACTATCTATAGAGAACATTTTTCTGTAGAGACTTTTTTCAAAGCACTTTCATATATGTTATGATGTTCAAACCCTCACGATGATGATGAACTGGGGCCAGAATTATTATCATTCCCACTAGTTTCTTCTCTTACTTTTTTTTCTTAATCTTCACCCCGTCCCCAGAATCCAGGCTAAGACATGAATTTATTTGTCCAAAGTAATATCACCAGCACATGAATATTTGAAAGGAAGAACGGGTGCTTTATACTGAGCTGGTAGGTCAGGAATCTAAAACACTATTCCTATCTTCTTTCCTTCCATTTTCTGGTAACTTCTCCTAATCTGCACCCGCCTTTATGTCCTTCCCCTGGGACTCTGGAATGCAATACTAATGTGATCCCTAAACGACAAGCCTCAGAGAAAACAAAACATAATAGCCATTGTTTTTTATTATTTCGGCAGAGTGCTAAGTACAGTTACAAGAAATCCAGCACTCATGAATCATGCAACGACACGTTAACTGAACTGAGCTGTTAACAGACTTAAAACGTTGAAGTGAATACTTGCCGACTTACGTTGTCATGTTTCTGCCTTTTAAATAAACTACCATATAATCATCTGAATATAAAACAAACAGCCTGAAACTGTTTAAACTAGCCATAACTTGAAAACTAAAACTTGGAAACCTCAAGGCATATTACTTTCGTTAAAAAGTGATGACCCTCAACCTCCTTTTTTACATCTAGAAATTTTTAAAAAATATTTTTTTAAAGTAATCCCTACACCCAATGTGGGGCTCGAACAGACAACCCTGAGATCAAGAGTCTCATGCTGTACCGACCGAGCCAGCCAGGTGCCCCCATCTAAGATTTTTAAATAGTTAAGAGAGAGATGACTCTTGTTGAGGATTCCGTCTTCGAGCAGAATTTATGTTGTTTTCTTACAAGGAAAAAGGAGGATTTATAAGCAACCTTGCGTGTAATACAATGAGCAGGGATTAGCTCGTTCACATTTTACAAACCTGACATCGTCAAACGTACCAAATTTCTGAAAAATGTAATTATTGGTACTTTTCCTCTCTAGTTCTACATTCTAGATGCCTTCCACCATCTGTGCTAGGAACTTTGTATCAACGTGGTTTGCTTGCAGAATAGTATAGTGTAATGTTAACAAAGGCATGCTATTAATTATCGTCTTCATCCTGAGTAATGTTCAAAAAAATAAAAACCTTAATCATGTAACAAGTCCAGTCAATGTAATAAACATCAAATCAAATACTCCTTGACCTTTTGACACTATTTTGACTTCCTAAATAAGTCCCGTCATAAATCTCTTGTAAACCCTTCAGGCTTTAGATACTGTTTAAATATTATGCTTCTAAGGCCTATAGATTCATAACAGAAACCAGGGACTATCAAAGGTAACTAAAGCATCTGTCTTTCCACAACATTTCCTACTGATTATCTCATTTTGAAGGAATCTAAGGAGGAAGCTATATGCCCTACCTGAAGATAAAGGGGGGAGAAATTCTTCAACTGAGAGATTTTATCCCCAGCTAGAGCAAAGGGAAATTCTCCAGAGCTGCTGTCTTTTCCAGTGTGCAATATAAGAGCACTGGTGGCTAAGTCATCAGTAAAACTAACCAGAAGACAGTTTGACACACACAAATCATCGCGATAACAATAGGTACTGTCTACTATTTTCTAAAATGGCACCTAAAATTATTGAGTTTATTTTTTTGTTGATTGTCCTCTCCCTCTAGAAGGAAAGCTCCATGAGAACAGAAATATTGCCTTTCCCATTCACCCAGGATCTTCAGCACCAAGAGCAGGACCCATGCAGACTGGGTACCTTGTATATACTTGTTAAATAAACAAACACAAATTTAATCCAACTGGAAGAGAATTGCCTTAGTTACATAATCATGGAACTTTATATACTGTCCAAACTCCCAGATGTTCTTTGGAGTCCAGATCGACACTGGTACTAATTTTGCAGCTCGTTTATGGACATATTTAACCCATGTTCTTTTTTTTTTTAATGTTTTTTTATTATATTACATTAGTCACCATACAGTACATCCCCGGTTTCCGATGTAAAGTTCTATGATTCATTAGTTGCGTATAACACCCAGTGTACCACGCAATACGTGCCCTCCTTAAACAAATTCTTAGTTATTTGTTTTGCATAGTGAAAATGAGAAGATAGTACCTAACTCTAAGTTCAATAATAATACTATCTTCATGGACAAATTCTCACCTTCGAGTTTTTAGCTATTGTTATAACCACTGCAATCTAATTAGGACTCAAAACACCTAGTGAATTTCCCTATCACGCATGCCCACAACCACAGGACGATGCCCCTGACCTGACTGAGGGCAAGGTGAATCCTGTTTAGCTCCCTGTACGTGGAAGTGGTTCATGATCTCTCACATAAGTTATGTTTGGTTTCCTGGACAGGAAAAAGGGCTTTGATATGTGCTTGAGAGACATTTCTGGACAGAGAATTTTCATTTTCAATACCGTGAATTTTAGTGAAGGATACGGTTATATGATACTAAAAAGGTGGGCTCTTTTACATCCATGGATTTACTTTATGGATCATCCTTGGGATTTTTCTTTAAAAAGAGGCCATTTTTTGAGGGTAGCTAAGTAGCTCCTTTGGTATTCTCACCTCTCAAAGCTATTCTTTGAGTGATGGGTGATTCAACCCCTCATCTGCTCTTTGATTCTTCTTTATATTTTCCTCCATGAGCCCAAGACATAGCTATTATTCTAAAACCCAAAAATTATGAACAAAGAAGTCAAAAGGCATAGAAAGAGAAATAGAAATATATAAAGAAAAGACTTAAAATATTAAATTGAAGAGTTTCTTTTGTATAGTCTCAACAGAGTAAAGATGACAATAATTTTGAAACTCTCTACTGAATGAAATTACACCATCACTCTTGGGGAAAGTTGGGTCCTGGATTTGTGGTTGAAAGTCCTGGATTTAAGTATAGGTTCTAGCATTCAACTTTTCTTTAGCTCAGTTTTTCCTATCTAAAATAAAAGTGCATTAAAATTTTGTAAAGTGTGAAAATGGGACATATATATTAAGGCAGCCTATCATATATTACATTATGTGTTATATTAATGCAGCCTACATATTAAGACCCCTTGAAGGCAGGAGGTCATATGAGGGTATCGTCAGGAAAGACTCTGTGAGCAGGAGATGGGGTGAATGTGAGCACTCAAGCCATCACCCTGATGAGGAGGGACCTCACCACCTGTCCCAAGCCAGTGGTTCCTCTACCCCGAGAAGAGAGTCATTTCCTGGACTAGCCTTCCTTTTGTATTGTATTCTTAGAAGACAGTTGACTGAGAATATTTTTTATACGGAAAAGCAGGGGGGAAACTATCTGCTAAACTTCAACTCTTGAGGACCTCAGTTTGTGATGAAATATTCACTAATCAGTGTCCACTGCCAAGAGCTGGCAAGGTTGGAGCAATAATGACATGTTTTGGGAGCCTGGGTGGCTCAGTCGGTTAAGTGTCTGCCTCCGGCTCAGGTCATGATCCCAGGGTCCTGGGATCGAGTCCTGCATCAGGCTCTCTGCTCAGTGGAGAGTATGCTTCTCCTTTTGCGCCTCCCCCTGTTCGTCCTTGTTCTCTCTCTCCCTCTCTCTCTCTCTCATAAACAAATATATAAAATCTTAAAAAGAAAGAAAAAAAGATGTGCTCTGATCCTAGCTTGGCCTCTAAAGGGCCACTAGCTTGGCCACTACCAGTGTAGTGGGTACTTTTGAAAAGCTGAATGCTTTGGGCAAGACAAATCACCTTGCAGCCTGTTTCCTCCCCTGTAAAATTGCCCTACTCTACTGATGTGTTATAAGAATCAAACAAGATAAAAAATACGTAAAAGCTATGTATCATACATAAATATGGGCTATTAGTGTACTCATTCTTTGAGTCCAGTTCCTAGAAGTAGTGAGACATAGAAAGAAAATTATGAAAGAACAAATTAAATTTATAAAATACATCCAAGCTCTCTACTGTAAGTTTATGGTTCAGAAATTAAAACTGTTAAGAAGCTTAAATAAGTCTGTTGACGTAAAGCACAAAATTCAGCGTAGGTATAAGAGAAATGTTCGTTTGTTCACTCCTTAATTCCTCTTTTCTTCTGTCAAAGTACATCATAGAGCGTAAAGGCCTACTCGAAATTCAGCTATTACTGTTGATATGACTGTGGTCTGTTTTCAGCAATGAGAGTAAAGTGGAATAAATGTGGGCTCTGAAAGCTAACGGACCAGGGATCAAATCCAAGTTCCTATGTTTTCTTGCTATTTACAAGTGTGGCTTTTGAGTGTGCTTCCTAATCTGTCTGGCCTTGGGTGTTCTTCCTAATCTGTGTGCCTCAGCTTCCTCCTCTGGAAAATGGGCCAACACCTCATAGAAATCGTTCCCAACCCTTTTGATAACACTACACACCTTGAAAATGAGAATATTTTTACTGCAAAGGATGTTGTTGCCCGCGGTGAGATGTGACCAGACCAGGAGACTCTGCTCACCGAAATCGGGTCCTGCTTTGCCATCACACAGGCTGAAGGGAATGTCATTTTGTCATTTCATTTATCCAAGGCATGCTCTTTGGAAAACTCCGCCTTATTTGTTTTGGGGGGAGGAATAAATGTGAATCTTCCTGGTCATAATAAGTAAAGGATTTCTTAGTTCCCCTTCCTTCCCTGGATCAAGGACAAACAGAGCAACCTGCTTAGCTGGGGCCCATCTCCCTGGCTGCACACTCCTCTGAAGGGGACGGCTGGATTGTGCTAGAACACAGCTGTCCACACCAAGTGATGCTTTGTGGCAACTCTCTTTCTAAATTTACTGGCACACCCTTCTGTGTGAGCCGTGGCCTGCCCCCCTTAAGCATAGCTCCACAGTGTTCCTCCAAGGCCATGCAGGCAGCTGGTGACCAGCAAGCAGTTCTCTTTGTGCAGGGCTCTACTTGGTGAATAGCCAGTGAAGGTTTGCCTGAACTACTCTTGCAGGGAAAACACTGGCAGTAGTCGCAAAACCTTAAAAATGAAAGTGCCAGAGAGGATTTTCGTGGCCAGGAGAGAGCTTTTAACCCTGGCTTTTACAGGGGCTGGGCTTTTGAATAATAGGGGTGTGTCTTTCCAGGAAAGTCTAAAACATCTTACCATCGCAACAGCAGAAAACATCCATGGCAGGAAGATCTTTTCTGAGCTTACTGCTACTTGAGTGTAGTAATGTGCCTCCTAAAATTCCTACTTGCCTTAATTGATGCAAAACAAGTATCATTCATGGAGTTCCCCCTCCCCATCTATGTCAGATGCTCTGCATGTTATTTTCAGTCTCTACAAGCACTCAGAGAAGCATCAATTTCCCCCCATTATGCAGATGATGAAACTCAAGCACGGGAGCTTGCCCAAGGTCACAGAGCTAGAAGGGGCCAGAGCTGGATTTCCAAACCAGTTCTAACACCCAAGCCAAGACTTTTCTAGTATTCCATGTTCTCTGCCCAGTAGTAACAGAGCTTCTAAGAGATCTAATGAGTTTTCATTGTTTAAAACTGAGTTTTTATAAAATGTAGGCAGGGGACTAAGAACTCTGCAGTTTAATATTAATATTGGTATATGTATATAACTGGTCTCACACGGACAGGAAATAAGACCAGGAGAGTAGACCAAAGCTGGATCAGTAAGTAGCCACAAGGAAAAGAGAAACAGGATAAAGAAGGGGCCCTATCCCCTCTTATCATGGGCTCCATCAACACACTGGAGACTAGTAGAATATTCAATAGCTGTATATATTTGTGCACATCATGACTGCAAATAAAATGATACTAATCGTTGTATATATCAGTGCTTTCCAATTAGTCATTTTGATGACCTTAGAAACCCTTGAAAATATTTAAAGAAAGGTGCCTATTGTGACGCCTGGGTGGCTCAGTTGCTTAAGTGTCTGCCTTTGGGTCAGGTGATGATCCCAGGGTCCTAGGATCGAGTCCCACATCGGGTTCCTTGTTCAATGGGGAGCCTGCTTCTTCCCCTGCTTGTGCTTGCTCTCTCTCTGACAAATAAAAAATATAAAAAATTTTTTTAAAATAAGGAAACGTACCCACGTAATATTTAGAGTTAATCATGATACGTGTAAACCAAGGTTTCTTAACCTTCCTATTGCTGACATTTGGGGATGAATGATTCTTTGTGTGGGGCTGTCCTGTGTATTGCAGGATAGGTTGTTTTTAGATGAGTTGATTTTTCCCCTCAAAATACCTATTAAATTTTAGCCTAAGTACTAAAATAAACAGTAGGGGGTATTGTCTGTAGAAAAATACCTTCCGGAAGTACAATTATGTTACTCCTTTGTTTTTGTTTTTAGGAACTAGTCTTATCGAAGCAAAATTGCATGATATCCAGTACCACTGCCTTTCTAAATGCTATGAATATGATAAGTACTTTTGTACATTCCATTGTCCACAAATGATGGGGTGCCATGGCCAAAGTTCAATTTAGCATTATCTAACCATGAATAAAGTTCACATACATTTATGGGAACGAAGGTGAGTGAAATGGGAAGAAAGAGGTAGAGACTAAAATTAGGATCTTAAAACACGTAAACACATACCTTAAAGACCATACTCAGGTTTGACAGTGGGCCTACTCTGACAATAATAATCATCCCTGCCAGCCGTTGTGAAACAGTTTACACTACATGTGACAGGGAGGGATTTTCAGTTTTGTTTTTAAATGCAAGGTCACATAAGGTAGAATGATAGCTAGAAAACTTGGAATAAAAAACCATTGGTTAACACCAACTGTCTCCAATTTCAGGACAAAGGAAATTGATTTCCAGTAAGGAATTAGCCTAGTGCTCACTCCTTTTCATCTTCTTGGATCACCCCTCATACCAATTGCTCAAATTGCCTTTGACATTCCTCACTTGGAGCTAACTACCTGAGATCATACACCAGCGAGATTTGCTTTAAATTACTGGGAGGGAGTGAATACCTGAAATGAGATGAGCCATGTGGCGATACTGAAGATGGGTAACAGTTACGATAGGTATATTACACCATGTCCTCTGTACTTCCGTGCTTGTTTGGAAATGTCTGTAATAAAAGGTTGTATTTCTTTATCCATATTCCAGTGAAAAAGAGGGAGTCTCCTGGACTCAGCTATTACCTTTCCTGTCCCAACACATCAATCTCAGCATCCTCATCTTCTTTCCTAGCATCTCGTAAAAAGGCCATGATACTGTTATGAAAAATGTCACCACTTGACATATGTTCTGGATTCTATCATGCCTCCTGAGAGATCTTGCTTCTAAAGGCATCCTCTCTCTTTCCCACATCTTTAATCTCACCCCATTGATTCCCACCCATCTTCTTTACACACTCAAGCTTTCCCTGTCTTAATAAAGGCCTTCACTTGACAGAGCAGACCTTTTGCAACTCTACATGAAAATAAGCATTTTATACTTTTGAAAAACCTCCATGAACTACAAGTCAGCTTTAAAAACCAAGTTGACAGAGGTTCTGTGTTTCGTTGACTTGGAATGACAATAGCCCATCTCAACATGTGTTGGAAATACTACGTGATACAAAAAGATTTGCACTTTTCCAACTAATTTAGTAGCATTGACATCAAAGAATGTTTAGGTTGGAAGGGAAACCTTATTTGAACAGGGGAAGAAGAAAGAGTCCCTGATGATAAGGAAGACAACTTTACTTAGATTGGGCAGGTTACCCTGAACTAGAGGGAAGACCACAGTCTTTCGGGTACTGCACTTCTATGATAAAGCCCTGGGGTACTTCTTCAATGTAGTCAAATCAAATTCCAAGTATAATGCAATGGTAGGGAAAAATCCTTTCTGCATCTTCCCCATTTTGTACTGTGTACACTTAAGAGATAGCCGTTTGTTTCTACCAATGAATTAAAATACAAAGCAAGAAAATCTTAAACACCTCATTGAATAGAGTTCTTTTGGGGGGCAAGGGAGTGTCAAAGGAGAGGAGGCTTAGGGGAGGCAGAAACAAGAGCCAGAAAGAGCCCCCAGAAAGAGGCCCTCAACTTCAGCCAGGTAGTGCGGTATAGTAGAAACTAAACCGGAGTTCGGATCCCTGCGTCACCACTACCTGTTATTTACTATTACTGGATCTCAGTTGCCTTATTTATAAAATACGGCAACAATCGGAATTGTTCCATGGATTCTAGATCAAAGTGCTTGGCATAAAGCAGGTGCACCATGAAGAGTAAATTACTGAGACCCCCGAGAGAGCATCTAAGGGATGCTCAAGCCAAACAGAACAGTAAGGCCTGGAGCAGATGACCGCAAGTATCCTGAACCTGCAAAACATCCCGCCCAGAGACCCTTAGGCAGAGCCCCTCTGCTTTCCCCATTTGATCTCTGCGAGGCCATCTCCGTGATCTCAGCGGAGCTGCTGACTCAGGGAAAATTGGACTCGGCGCAACCACAGGGAAATATATTTTTTCCTCTTTGCGGGGAGGCCCGAAAACCACCGAGTCTGAAATGGCTGCTGCAACACTATGAGCAGCAGCCGGGGTGCGGGTGGGGGGAGTGTCAAGAGCGGAGCGCAGAGACTTTGCCCCCAGCAGCATCCCCGGCAATGACCTCTAGCACGGAACCCGCACAAAGTGCTGAGTCACTGGGAGGCGGCACCGCGCGCCTGGAGGCGGGCCCGGCGCAGTCACGTGGCGGGGGCTGTATCACAACAACGACGCGGCGTGCAGCGCCCTCGGCCCGCGCCGCTTCCTACCGCGACTGAGCCGCTCTCCGAGCATGCTCAGCTCGGCCCCGCGGTTGCGCCGAGTCGCCAGCCTCCTGGCTCCACGGTCCGGGTTTTCCGGGCGGTCCTGGAGGCGGGGCTTGCGGCTGTACCCGGGGTAGAAGGCGGGGAAGCGTTGTCTGTATCGCCGCTGGCAAAGGTCGACTCAGGCTGAGTGAGTCCGGGTTTTTTCCGCGGAAGATATGAACAGGAATCCGCCGCTGGGCAAGGCCTGGAGAAGAGCTGATTTTGCAGTCTACGAGCGCCTTTCCCCCCTTAGCGATCATTAAAACCGTAAAAGATCTGTCCGGGACTGGTCGCTGAAAACCTGCTCATAGAAGTACAGAAGAAGAAGTAAACCTAAAAATGAAAAACACTGTCAAATAGAGGGGATGGATTGGTCTTGAATGTGACTTGTGTTGATCTATGGTGGGTTCCCCCGTCCCTTGTAACAGCAATTGGTAAAGGCACTGGCGGCGATGGTTTAACTTTGACACAACTGCCCTATAGTGCCACCATGCTGCACCCGATTTGAGATTGAACAGAGCCCGGGGGGGGGGGGTGATCTTCGGGGTGCTGGCTCAGAATTGGGTACGAGAGGCCCCCTTGTGTGTCAACCGGAATCTGGGGCTGAATGACTCAAATTACAGTGTGTTAACTCTCATTAAGATCAGCACCCTGTAGAGCTTTGGCTAGACTTGAACTTAGTCTCTTACTGAACCACCCTTGTCCCTGTATTCTTCATTAAAACGAAACTGATATTGTCCCAAGAGCCCAGGTTCAGGTATTGTGAGGAAATCCAGCAGGTGTAGGAGAAAAGTGTGTGCGTTGCAAAGTGTAAATGTCTACACCTGCTCTGTTTCAATTAAATGGAATGCAAGCCGCAGAGATAATCTTAAATTTCCCATTAACCACCTTTAAAACTAAAAAGCAGGTGAACTAATTTAAGCACTATATTGTATCTCAATATTTCCATGTCATAAAATTAACAGACAAAAAAGTAAATTCACATTCCCAACCTGCTCCAAATTTATGTAAAAGTTTTCCAGTAATGAAATGGAATAGCAGTTTTGAAATTTATATTTAAGTGGATTAAAATAAAACTAAAATTCAGTTTTACGGTCAAATTAGCCATGTTTCAAATGCTCAGTAGCCACCTGTGGTTGATGGCTGTTGTGTTGAACAATGCAGGCCTATGAAAGTGAGGTGAGATTTTGAGAATAAAAAATGATCTTTTAGAAGCCTCATTTGCATGTGAAACATGAGCAACCACTGCCCTCCCCCAGCTCCCCACACTCCCTGCCTTCCATAGGAAGCTAAGATTCATACACGCACTTTTCTTAAAAAAGAAATAAAAAGATCAAAAGGTATAAATCATCTCTATCCCAGAGGAAGTCACTAGTGTGGAGGTATTTTTTAAATGATTTCATTCTTGTACAAATGCAACCAAACTAAGGAGAGGAAAAACTGGGACTCAACCGATAAACAGGAATGTGTCAGGTGGAGAATTCCAAGCAGAAAAAAAATCAGTGGGAAGCCAGGACCAAACAAGCTTAGTGATATTGGTGCAGAGGGTACAAGCAAGAGTGGGTGCAGGAGCTGAGGTTGCTGAGTCAGCCGTGAACAAATTAGAATGAGGCTTGGTTTTTATTCTTGCTGTACACTGGGGATTGAAACATCTCCTGAGCTTCAAACACCCCCACAGCCCCGCCGCCATCCACACCCCACACATACAAGCACTCCACTGTGGAAATTACAGCCAGACCTTGGGTATCCTCCTCCCCAATCCCTGACAGGGGCACATCCACTATGAAGGGGTATGGGAGAAGAGACTCCTACTACCCTATATATCCATTCAGCAGTTAATACGTGCTTAGTAAATTTTAACTTCGTAGTTGATGGAAGTGGGCACAATAAATGCAGACTTTCTGGCCTCACTGCATGTGTGATCTAGTTGCTGTCACTCTTTCCCTCCTTGACATATCATTCTGTCAACACAGACTTATGGGGGTCAGGTCCCTCCTCCTTTCTCTTTCCCACCAGAATACTATCAACCCCAGTTGTTTCTAATATCTTCTCCTTGGTAAGCTCATGTGAACATCATTGTAGTCACATAATGTATGAATATTAGGTTTGAATGAGAGATAAGCTTTTGGAGATGATTCCTTCAAAAAATTCATCTAGAGATGTTGACAAAGTCCTTTTTGTTGTGATGAATGGTGTCTGGGCCCTCCAAAGACTTTATGTCACCAAATAATTTAGAGAATACACAAATACTTGTAATACATACACATTGTATGTACAGAAAACTTGTAGACAAATTGATTCCTCTTTAATAACCAGGTAATTTATTGGCCAGCGACTCTATGCATGTCTCCATCATGCACACTCTTACAACATCCATAAAAGATAGAATTAATATAATTATACACGGTATGGACATAACGTGCCCAAGCTCTCACAGTCAGTAAATAGTGGAAACTAGAATTGAATGGGTGTTTCATCTGACTCCCAAACTATGTAGTTATTACCATACCCTGCAGCTCTCCCCTGCTTTTTATAAGCGTGAGGCCTTTTCTCACCTCAAAAAGAATATAGTGGGTTGTTCATTAATTCAAATAACCAAATTCTTTCCGCAACCTAAAGTTTATCTCTTTGGACTAGAGAACACAGGTTTTTACGTATCTCATTTGCTGAAAGCATGCCAGACCTCACTCTCCCCCCTCAGCCCCGCCCCTTCCCTTTGACTCCGCCCCAACCACGCCTGCGCACGCCTCCTCCGAGGCCTCTTTGGAGCCTCTTTGGGCGCTCGGCCACGCCTCCTCTCCTGCACCGCCTTCTTTCCCCGCCTCCGCCCGTAGCCTATAAAATCCGGAGCGACGGATCGCGCCCCGGAGCCGCGAGTGAGCCGATAGGGGGACTGGGCATGCTCTGTGGCGGCGCAGGTCTTGGTGACAAGTAGGAAGAAGCCAGTGCACGACACCGGTAAAGAGAAGCCAGAGCCGCTGCCGCACCGTGGCTGTGGGGTCCGTCGCCGCCGCCTCGGAGCAGGAGCGGGGTGGGAGCCGGAGCGGGCGACGGGCGAGGCCGCCGGGCCGAGAGCCGCCCAGCCTGCCCTCCCGTCCTCTGCCTCTGTGTCCGCACGGCGCGCCGGACCCCTGAGTCGGTCACCTGGGCGGCAAGGACCCCGCGCAGGGGAGCGGAGCGGACCTTCCCTCCGCCGGCTGCGGCCCGAGGGCGCCCCCGCGGGGCGGAGCTGCAGCCGCCGCCGCCGCTTTCTGCGGGCAGCTGAGTGTCCGGCTCGCGCCCCGCGCCCTGAGCGGGCGGTCGCCGTCAGCCCCGAGGAGGAGGAGGGGGCAGCCATGGGGCTGCTGTCCCAGGGCTCGCCGCTGAGCTGGGAGGAGACCAAGCGCCACGCCGACCACGTGCGGCGGCACGGGATTCTCCAGTTCCTGCACATCTACCACGCCGTCAAGGACCGGCACAAGGACGTGCTCAAGTGGGGCGATGAGGTGAGCGCCCGCGGCCTCCGCCCCCGCCAGGCGGCCCTGTCAGGCCACCCCGTGTCTCCTTTGTTCGGCGAGGCGTGCCCCGCGCCCCCACAGCGGTCCGCGTCCTGCGGTGCGCCCCGAGGGTCCCCGGACGCGTCCCCGCCCTGGCGCGCTGCCCCTGCCCTCGCCCGGCGGGTGTCCGGGGCGCTCTAGCGCGTGGGGCCCTGCCCAGAGTCTTCTCACTAGACTTCTCTATCCCATTCATTCATTCTTAGGGTTTTCTCCTTCATTCAACAAATGGGTTAGGCGCTGGGAGGGCGCGAGCGTGAGCAAGTGTGACATTTGTGCTTCCAGGAGTTTTTCGTCTGGTATATCTGCCGGCACAGTATCGCGATCTGGCGTCCGGTGTCAAAATGCGCTTTTGCGATCAGCGAGAAAGGGACCAAGTTGTCCTAGAAGGGCCGTTGCTGCTAGGAGTCAGGTCTTCGGGATGTTCGCTTCCGCCCCATCTCCAGCAGGTTACTTTTTAAACCTCCAGGTGCTGCTCATCAGCTCCCTCGCACTCTCTTCACACACCTTTCCTCACCCTCCCCGCTTCACCACCACTTTACAGGCATAGAACAGAAATTATACCTCGGTTTTCCTAAAGGGGAGGAAACTTCTTGTTCCTGTTTAATTCTAAATGGGAACTCTTGAAGCTTCGCAGTTGGGGTTTGTTAGTGCCTTTCCATGGCCTGCGTCCAGTGTCTAAACTGTGCAAATCAGTGTTTCAACATACGTTCTGCCTACAGCTGAAATGTCTTTGCATTTTCAATTTGTTGAACCATTGTTTATTGGAATGATCTGGAAAGCATTGCCCCCTTTAGATTTAGTTTTCTTCTGCCAAAGCTGTTTTATGCTCTCCCTTCCCGTTTTTAAAAGTCACGTGTAGATAACATTCAAATAATTAAGTGCTTTTTTGAAAAGTGCATCCGTTTTTTTTTTAACCATTTGTGTTCCATGGCTTGCTCAGGTGTAAATGTATCTTTCAGTTGATGTTATTACTCTTGACCTAAGCGTCAGGGTGGTGCAGAATCTGTTTCCTTGCAAAATTAGTTTGTCTGTTTCTAAAGCTGGAAGATAATTCTTTTTACAGTTGAATTGTGGTATTTTAAGTTAGAAAAGTATAATAGTAATTCACGTTTATACGAGAAGGGGTTTGTCATACTTTGGACAGAAAAGGGGTACGGTATTGTGTTTGGTGATAATGCTTCAATTTTATTCCAAAGTTCCTTGTTGCTTCACAGCATCTGACATTGTGTGTGTTCATTTGTGTATTGTGTGCATTTAATGATCTGTCCTCTGTCCCTCCTGATTTTGTTTTCTCTCCCACACCTCTTCGCTGCTTTTCTCCTTAATAAACCAGCGTCTTTTGGAGTGGGGAATTTGTATGTGTAGTAGAAATCTGTATCCATGAAGTAGAAAAGTTATTTTAGATATTAAAAATAACACACTTCTCATAGTTTTAAATTCTGCTCCAGTCATATGTGTCGGGGTGGAGCGTAGGATTTTCAAGAAGAGTGGAATTCCTGCCCAAGTGTTGACGGTCCAGGCAGAAATAGGCAGCCTGACACATGGGGAAGAATTGAGATTGTGAAGGCTGCTCAGATGGTTAAAGAAAAAAAAAAAAAAAAACACCTCACTCTATTTTCTATTTCTGAAATGGCACTTAAGTAAAAGCTTTGTCGCATGAAGTTCGTTCTCTCTCTGATCCTTGACCTGTGGTATTGTAGGAACGAATTCTCCATTGTGGTGTCTCTAGGACTGGGCAGGGAGAAGGTGAGGTTCTGGAGGAGGGTGGGGAGTCTCGTGCCTAAATATTGGCTGATGCCTCTGGTACCATGTCAAAGTAATCACTCTTTTATGTTACAGAACATTGTTTTCAGACTGCAGGTCATGATCCATTAGCGGGTTGAGAAACAAATTTAGGTTCTCCTAGACTTTTTTTCTCTCTGGAACTTAAAAAAAAAAGGGGGGGGGGGAATCGGATGAAGAGGACCACTTTGTCATAAATAGCAAGCGTAGCATGTCAAACTTTTGAGTTATTTGAGGGTCCCTGTGAGCAGGTCTATATTGAGTCGTATGTAAATTATTTCTTAGTATGGTTGCCACTTGAGGAGTTTGAAAGCCAGACTCTCACATTTATCGTGGGAGGCTTCCTTGATGAGATGAGCTTTTCGAAAAGAGCAGGAGAGAAGTTAACGACTCCAGTGTTGGCGCCATTCCTTGCGCATAGGAGCTCAGGGATCACGTCTACTGAAGTAGAAGTCTGCAGGCAGGATCAGGCAGCAAGCAAACATGCATTGTATGCAGAAGCCTGAGAAGTAACTGAGAAACAGGCTGGGCAGATAAAAGTGGAGAAGGGCGTGGTGGGTGGTGTGGCCCTGGAGATGGAGGATGGCCTTGCCAGACAGAAAAGGTGTTTGAGATGTGATATGTTGGACTGCTTGGCGTGATACCAAAGTACTGCTTTTTGTGGGAAGTTTTGGTCTTATAAGCTTCCCTGTCCCCCCCCCCCCAAAAAAAAAACATTAAAACCATGGTTAGGAGACCCTGCCACTTTTGGAAATGCCTAGCCCTAGTTACTAGGACAGTATTTACATCTGGTAGTGTTTATCAGAAAGAACCCTGGATTTGAACACTTGTGTCATATTCCAGGGCCTGCCAAACTCCCTGTGTGATTGTGAGCCTCATTTTCCTCTTGTAGAAAGTGACAGGGTTGGACTCTGTCCTAGCTTTTATAGTGTAAGAACAGCATTGAATCAGATTTTTAAATGTACATGTTTCAAACCAGAATGTTACTTTTTGAAATTCACCTGAAGATAGTCTTTAGACTGTTGAGTAAAGCGAGGGCTGCCACCAATTGCTGCAGTAAAAATGGGTTGTATTCTAAAGATGTGTGTCTGCTGGCTTTTTGGAAATCAGAAGTATTTTCGTGTGACAATCTTATGAATGCGTAGATTTCCAGATCCATTTACAGATGTATATTTTGCCTTTGGTGTAACAGGGTCCTAACCCTGGCCACCATTTATTGTTTCTATAGGAGATAGAAGTTCTAACTCCTGGGTTGCCGGGAGAAGCACTTCATTTTGCCCCAGGATGGGGCCTGGAGGGGGAGAGGTAAGATGGAGGTTCCTGGGTTCTCTTTTGCCTGCCAGGCATTCTACGTGTGCAAAAAAAAAAAAGAAAGCACTTACCTTTTCACAGCTGACACAAACTTTGGAGGCGCAGATTTTGTTTTTAACTGGAGTGTGTCCATTAAAGGACAGACTTAGGAAACGTATGCTGCAAATGTGGCAGTAAGTACAACTTCTGAGTCCACTCTGATGTTAACGCCTGCCAGGCCTTTTCAGCTACTAACCAGCAGAGGCGTTATCAGAATTGAAATCTGTCTGCCTTCAGGTCCATTTCTCAAACACATAATACCAGGTTTTGGATTATTTACAAAGTATGAGATTTCATCAAATCTCCTTTTACAGAGTTAACACTACAGGTTGTAGAGGTGTCAGAAAACAACATTTAAAAGCAAATGTATAGGTTTTCTAATTTTTTTAACCCAGTGTAGTGGCTCTCAAGTTAAGGTAAACTGTTCTCTACTTAGCAGAGAAGTGCACGTGAACTTAGGAAAATATAATACGTTCTTAATATTTGAGTGTGTTCTTAACATGCATAAAGCCAATAAAACCAGGATGGGATTTGTTAAGGGCTGATATGTCATCCATTGAGTTGGAAGGACAAACTTGCCTGTGTAGGTTAAGAATGCTTAAGTGACTATTTAGAAAATGCATAGCTTGTTAATAAGCTTATAATCCTATAAAAAAATAACAACTCTGAGCCATAAATCTAGAATGGACAAAAGCATTTTCATTTGAGTGTAAATGAACGTGTAGCTTTGGACAAATTGCTTTATCTAAACCTCAGTTTTTTTAATCTATAAAATAGAGATGATAATGCCCTATAGGGTTATTAAGATTAAATGAGATAATGATGAAATGGTTTACAAGTAAGTACTTTGCCTTTTGAGTGAAGACTCATAAATAGTAACTTAAAATATTCACTTGGAAGTTTTTAAATATCTGCTATATCTCATTTAAAAAGCCCTGGTCAAGCAGACTCTTAACGATAGAACATAAACTGAGGGTTGCTGGGAGGGAGGTGGGGGCCATGGGTTAAACAGGTGATGGGGATTAAGGAGGGCACTTGTGATGAGTGCCGGGTGTTTGTAGATGATGAATCACTGAATTCTACACCAGAAACTAATACTACTATTAACTAACTGGAATTTAAATAAAAACTTGAAAAAAATAATTTAAAAAATAAATGGCTATGGTCGTTGGGGAATGAGGCATTCCATGTGTGTGGGTGTTTTTTTAGCCAGTTATTAACCATTAGCTTGGTTATTTTCGATGGTATTGATGGTATTTGATAACTATAGTATTTCTAAATTGCATTTAGAAATCTAAATTGTGTCTTAAAAATGCATTATTGGACACTGACTAGAATTAGATATTGAGCACAAATATTTCTTGATAGTCATTAGGAATGTTCAGGTTTCTTACATAGGTCATTGAGTATTTTGTGACCTATAAAGCAAAGTTTTATCTTTCTGTCACTTTGCTATCACTGTGGACGTTGTTTTAACAGTATTTATTGTTCACCTGTCTCTAAAGCACAGTGGTGAAATCAAGGAAAAATACATTTGTGTTTCTGAACTTTTTATATACTCAAGGCATCTGAATGTGTTGTTAAATTTAGAAAACTAAATTTGGGGCATTACTGATGTTGCTGGTATTGGATGGACCATATTCTAATAAGCTTGCTAATTAATATTCTTTATACATACTTTAACCAAGTTAGGTGGGTTTTTATAAACTCTTCGACACATTTATTTTGATATAATTGACATACAGTAAACTGCACATATTTAAAATATAGTTTGATAAGTTTTGATATATGTATACACCTGTGAAACTACCAGCACAATCAAAATAACATACATCATCTCTAAAAATGTCGTCGTGCCCCTTTGTAATTCTCCTCTTCCCTCCCCACTTCCATAGGCAACCACTGATCTGGCACCGTAGTAGACTGCATTTCCTAGAGTTTATCATCTAGGAAATCATAAAGCCTGTACTTTTCTGGTCTGGCTTTTTAAGCCGCTTGTATATTTTGAGATTCATTCATTTTATTGCATGTATCAGTAGTTCATTCCTTTGAATTACTGAGCAATATTCCATTGCATGGATATACTACAATTTATCCATTATTTGGATTGTATCCAATTTTTAGCTATTACAAACAAAACTTGTATGAAGATTAATGTGTAAGTCTTTGTATGGATTTATGCTTTTGTCTACCTTGATTATTCCATATGAGTGATTTGTTTTAACTTTTTAAGGAAACTATTAAAGTTTTTAAAAGTGGCTGAACCATTTTACATTCCGAGGAGCAGCGTATACCAGTTTCTGTTTGTCCACATCTGTGTCTACACTTGGTATAGTCAGTTTCTTTAATTTTAGCCATTCTAATAAGTACGCGATGGTACTTTTTTGTTGTGTTTTTAGTATGCATTTCCCTTAAGACCAGTGGTGATGAGTATCCTTTCATGTGATTATTTGCCATCTGTATGTCTTTTTTGTGAAGTGTGCTTAAGGTCATTTGCCTAGCTGAGTTTTGAGAGTTCTTTATATATTCTAGATATAGTTCTTACCAGATAATTTACATTGCACATATGTTCTCCCAGTCCGTTTTCATTCTCTTAATAAGGGTGTCTTTTGAAGACCAGAGAAGTTCATTTTAATGAAGTCAGTTTGTTCACTTGTTCTTTTATGGATCATACTTTTGGTGTGGTTATTTAAGAAATCTTTCCTTAATCCAAGACCACAAACGGTTTCTCCCATATTTTCTTCTAGAAGTTTTATAACCTTACACTTGACATTTAGGTCTGTGATCCATTTTGAGTTAGCTTTACCGATGGTATAAGGGATGCATTTTTGATTTTGGTTGCCCCAGTACCATTTGTTGAAAAGACTATCCTTTCTCCACTGCCAGAGGTACATGGCCTCTGTAGCTTGTCTAATTCCAGTAGTCTGTCTGTGTGTGTGGCTTTATTTCTGGATTCTTTGTACTGTTCCATTGATCCGTCTATACTTAGCTATACTATAGCTTTATAATATGTTGTGAGATCAGGCAGTGTTAGCTCTCCAGCTTTCTTCTTTTTCAACTTGTTTTGACTTTTCTAGGCCCTTTGAATTTCTACTTGGTTTTTAGAACCAGCTTGGCAATTTCTGCCAAAAACAAAACCGTCCTGGGATTTTGACTGCAATTGCACTGAATCTGTAGATCAGTTTGGGAAGAATTGACATCTTAATGAGTCTTCTGACCCATGAACAAGGAGATCTTTAATTTCTCTCCTCCATGGTTTTTTTAGTTTTTAACGTCCAAGTCTTTCCCATCTTTTGTTAGATATATCACAGTTTCATATTTTTTTCCTATTGTAAATGGTATTATGTTGCAGTTTCTGACTGTTCATTGATCTTCTGCAACCTTACTAAACTCCTTGAACATGTGGGATACAGTTCTAATAACTGTTTTAATGTCTCAGCTAATTCTAACATCTTTGTTATTTAAGATTAAGTTCAGGTTTATTCTTTTCTGAATGTTTCCCTGCTTCTTTGCATGCCTGGTAATCTTTGATTGGATGTCAGATATTATGAATTTTACCTTTTGGGTGCTTGTTATTTGTATATTTCTAACCGTATTCTTTAAGCCTTGTTCTACAATGTAATTGTTTGGAGGTAGTTCAGTCCTTTGAGGTCTCGATTTTATAATTAGGCAGATCTGGAGAAGTCTCTAGTTTAATCCTTCTACTGAGGCAAGACCTTTATGAATATTTTCCCCAGTGCCCCTGAATTAGGAGTTACTCTATTTGGGCTTGTGGGAACACACTCGGTCCCAGCTTTGGGTACTTGCCTTCTTATGGGTTGATGTACTACTGAATCCTTGAGGGGGAACCCTCTGCAGATCTCCAGGGTTCTCTGTACAGCTCTCTTCTCTGTGGTACTTGGTCCTGTGAACTCTAATTGATTTGGTTTCCTCAGGCCTTCAGCTCTCTCTCTTCAGTTCAGGGAGTACTCCAGGTTCTGTTTCACCTTCCTGCCCGTGATCTGGAGCCTCTCTTCCAGGCAGTAAGTTGGGGCAATTGGAGGGCTCACTTCGCTTTTTCTCCCCCACATCTCCGGAATCTCTGCCTTGTGTTACCTGCCATCCAGTGTCTTGAAAAAGCTATTTCATATACTCTCTCTCATTTTGGCTGTTTCAGGTGGGAAGGTAAAATTGGTTGCTTTTACTCCATCTTGAGCAGAAGTAGAAGTCTTTCCCATTTGTTCTATTATCCTTTCAGCTCTGTTCCCCTTTCTCTGTAAACTTTGTCCAAAGGCTGGCTGCCCATGTGGTTATATGATATCTCCAGCAACCAACATTTAGCCAAGTTTTTCTTTTTTCTTTATTATTTGTATTATTTGTAAGTAATCTCTTCACCGCTCGTGGGGCTTGAACTGATGACCCTAAGATTGAGTTGCATGCTCTTCCAGCTGAGCCAGCCAGGTTCCCCTAGCCAAGTTTTTTTTTTTTTTTTAAAGTCAGGATTTTCTTTGCCTTTATGCTGTGACGTTCATCACTTAGTATCACCATTTTCATCCTATGACTGGGTATTTGCGGAAAACACAATTCTTTGAAAAGTTTGCATACATTTTATGAAAGATTTTAATTTGAAGAGGCAAGGCTAAGCCCCAAGTCTTCCCCCGAATGATTGTGTTATCTTAATCCAGAACTTAAATTCTTAAGACCACAATCTCATCTATAAGACTAATAAAAACACAAACTACCATTTAGTTTCGAATTGCATGTTTACATATATATAGTTTCTAATTGTATTTAACAATTTAACTGTTTCAGAGTACTCTAAATTCCATACAACTTATTAAAATCGGGAAATGTATACAAGAAATGGGAGAATCTATTTCCTTACCCTGTCATCTTTTGGGTTTTAGCATTGGTCTAGGATAATATACTTCACTGGCTGCTGACAAAGTAATCTAATTATAAAGCCATAGATACTAGGTTTCTAGAAATTTTTTAATGTCTTAAGCCTATTTGAGCCTCACAACTTTTTTGTTAAAAGCAAGATGGTATTGCAAAAATGTTTTCTTGAAAATAGCTGATATTTAAGTTTTACTTACATATGGCAAAACACTAAAGGCTTTATTTCCATGATGGATAATTGTTAAATTAAGTATTTATTGTGTACTTCCTGTATGTCAAGGACTTCCTGTGTTAGGTCATGGGGTTGAAGAGCATAATCAAGAAAAGTGAGCAGCTCTCTGCCCTTGAACTCCAGTGGTACACAGGTGGGTGGGTGCAGGGGAGGGAGGAGAGGAGGAGTTGGTTGTGTATCTAGAGATCCTGGGAGTCTTAGGGATGGAAGGTGGGGAGTGAACCGTCTGGTAGGTCTCAAAGGGAGATGGAGAAGAAAGGAAAGGGAATGCACAAATGTGAGATTATGGAGGTGCCTGTTGTTGAGGGAATATTGCTGAAACACAGGACCAAAGCAGGGAAAAGGGAATGGCTAGAAGTTGAGGCTAGAAAGGTGGGTTGGGTTCAGGCTGTCAAAGGTCCTTTGTAATAGGCCATGTCAGGAGATGTAGTATTGTTAAGTCCAAGACTGGTACAAGAGTATTTCTTCTAGGTCCTTTTGGTCATAGCGGGAAATGTAATGGGTTGGGTGGAATAACTAGAGACAAGGAGCCCACACTACAGAGGACATGTCATTGCTAGGAGAGAGAGGAGAGTGTAGCCTAGAACTCTGGGGATCGATTTGTGTACATTAAAGAGATACTTTAGGGACACCTGGGTGGCTCAGTCAGTTAAGTGCCTGCCTTCAACTCAGGTCATGATCCCAGGGTTCTGGGATCGAGTCCTACGTCAGGCTCCTTGCTTAGCGGGGAGCCTGCTTCTCCTTCTGCCTGCCTTTCCTTTGCTTGTGTGCGCTCTTTCACTCTCTGACAAATAAAATCATTAAAAAAAAAAAAAAGATACTTTAGAGAAGGAGTGAAAGGACCTAGCACATAAGTGGTTAGGTCATGTCTCTCATATCTGTTCCTGCAAAGATGACCAAGTGAATAAGACTCCCTGTAAGGATGGTTCTTCAGGGAACTGTTGGTTGGATATTCAGGTCTGGAACCCTTTTATTTAAGGAGCCCTGTACTCATTCAGTAGAAATAACCAGGTAGACAGGAGAAAGCTGGAGCAACATCTGAGCTGACTGTATGTATGGCGGGGCAGCCATAGGCCTAAAGATGGTGGTTAAAACCAAAGTGGAGAGCGAGCTAGCCCAGGGAGAAGAAACATTGGTGGCGCCTCAGAACTCTGATGAAGACTCGTGGGATCCTGAGAGGAAAGTGTGTGAGGGTTGGTAGCCCTGTCCTGCATGGGAAGAAGGAGAGCACACTTTCGAGAGCTGTGGAAGGATGGGAACTGAAGTGAAGCCACTGGATTTGCTGGTTAGGGAGGGTCTGAAGGCTTTGGCAACAGCCTATCTGGAACATATTAAGAATTTGGGAGAAAAGCAAAAGTTGGTTTCTGGCCAAAATAAATGGCACAGAGCCCACGGATGTTTTCACAGCTCATAGGGTCCTTGAAATCTTGATTATAATTTTAGAAAGAAGCAAAACTGAACTATTCTAGTTGAACTGGATAGCATGTGAGTTTGGGTATCACTTAAGCAATACCTCCGTGGCTATTAAGTTTTCTGTAGTATATTGAAAATGATTGTAATGGATTGAGTATATTAGAGTGATGACCCTGAGTCTCCACTTAAAGATTAGGTTTCTCAGACATTGTTTAAGACATTAGGGAAACATGATTAAAGCTCAGACTTCTGGCCAGAAGAGCTCATTTTGGATGCATCTTGATAGGTATTCAGAAACCTTGGTTATCTGGATTGGTGTATCCTTGGAGAGTTTATATGGCTATGTTTGTACTGTTGGACGCTCTTTGGAGAGCTTTCTGTATGCTTAGGTTTTCCGTGTCTGTCATGGTCAGACCATTTGGGGTTTGGTAGTTAAACTTATTTCCAGAACAAGATTACAAAAGAACCCCAAACCAGATGTTCCTCATTACATAAATGTTCACACAGATCCACTGGTCTTGTCTCCCTTCCCTTGAGGTCCTTTGGATTTGGTTAATGCTTTTTTTTTCCCCCTTCCTGGATGCTGATGTAGCGGAGTTGAACTGTTAGGCAAGAGACTCCATGACCCTTCTCCTGGAAGCTAGTAAGAATCCGGGCTGTGACTCTGCCCCGTTTGGATTACCTGCAGGGGTCATGGGCTGGGGTACACAGGGCTTCACATATTTTAATGCTCCAGAGATATAGTAAAGATCTTGAAGTACCTGTAAAAAGCTGTCTGGCACTTGTCTGAGCTGTTTTCAAGAGTTAAGGGTTGCAGCAGTGACTTGCAACCCTAGAAAGTTAATATTTTTTAATAAAAAAAAAAAGTTTTTGTTTGAAAGGATATGCTCTGAGCACTTTAAACCTTACACAAACCTGAAGAGGTTATTGAGGAGTGTGTCCTTCATTTCCATCTGGAAACGTTCACATATTTACACAAGTTGGGCCCTTGAAAGGTACCTTTTTATCTAGCATGCTTTAGACAGCCCTGCCTGTGCTTAAGTATGGTAGTCCTTTCCTCTTGGCCCCCCAAGGCTGCCACTGCTGTATTAAACCATATCTAGGGGGTCCTGATCCTGGGGGCTTTAGTACTCAGAGGACTAGGAAGTAAACAAAAGGCTTCTAATTACAAAGTTTATGCACTTTACTCCTAAAGGCGTCTTAAGCCCTTAATACACAATTCCTGAAAGCTTGGCATCTGGTTTCTCAGCTCAGAAGGAAATATAAACAAATCAATCGAGGCAGAAGCAAGAGAGCCTGATTCCGAGAGCAGCTGTGAAAAGCACATCTAGACGTTGCAGCCCATTGTACTTCCAAGTTGCTCTGCTGTGATTCTAGTTAAATGAATTGCTAATGAAGTCTGAAGCCTTAATAAAAAATGAAAATGTGTTTAGGATCTTCCTATTGATAGCAGAAGAGGATGTGATCAATTTTAGAAAGACTTCCACTGATATATACATAAAAATTTTTAAGAGATCATATGCTTAAAAGGGTAAGCTTTGGGCAAGACAATGCATTTGAATAAAATTACCTTCCTGGCTGTGCAGTGAGTAACGTATTTGAAAGTGAAAGAAAAGTGGATGATCATATACGAAGAATTTCTAGAAGAGCTTAATAGAAATACAGAAATATAGATTTCCGCCACCAACCGCAAGTAGAGCATCCCTATGAAACCTTTTGTAACCCAAAATAGAATTAAGAGAAGCAGCAATTACCATTAATATATAGAAGAATTTTTGAGTGTTCCTGGACCCCAAAAATCACCTTAGACTTTTTTGATACTTTAGGACATATCTTCGATGCACAAAATAAACCAGGATAAAGCCCAGGTGCTCACTGACACAGGTCAGAACTCTGCCTGCTTTAGGCTGACATGCTGGCTGTGGGTCCCAAGGAAGGGACTTGGCTACCCTCTCACTGTTCGGAGTGCCCATTGTCTCTATAAGGTCCTGGTGGGGGGACGTTATTTTTGCCTTTTTCCGTAAAGGGGGGAAAAATCCCCTTCAGATTTCTTTCATTTAGCAAAAACAGGTACAGTTATCCCCCACTTTATGAAAGTTTTGCAATATGGCGTTTTGTTTTTATGAAAGACCTACGTTAGTATGTTTTTCCAAAGAGGATTTTTGCTTTTGGGGGGGGGAGCAAGTTACTATGCTAATGTAGGTCTTGTAAAAGCAAGTGGCCTATAGCAAACTTCTGGAAAACAGGGAACACTCTTCTCTCTACACCACTTCTTACTGCTTACAAAACTTTTTATAGAACACCGTACTTTCTGATAACAGGGAAACCTGTGCTAATGTAGGTCTTTCATACAAACGAAGTGGCTTGGTTCAAATTTTTGAAAAGCAGGGGGATACTTGTATTGCTTTAGAGCAGGAAGGGACTTTTTTTTCCCCCTCCTGTTTTTCCAAATGATGAAACTAAGTCCCAGAGTCTAAGACAAATGCCAAATGTCTGTAATTGTAATATTTCTAAGAAAAGAGGGAAAATTAAGACTGTTCTGAGCAGGGTGGTGTCCCCTTGGGGATAGGAGCAAGGAGGTCCTAGTGCTGGGGGAGTGGCATGGTCAGCAAAGGTTTCTCTGGAAAGGTAGCACTTAAGTTATTGAGACCCACAGGAGCCAGCTATTTGAAGGGCTAAGGTGAAATCTTCCCAAGCAGAGAGAATAGAAGTGCTGTCCAGGCCCTGACTTGGTTGTTGGAAAAACATAGGTATGGCCACAACATGGTGGGGAGGAGGGAGGTTTGAAATGAAGGAGGCAGAGCCAGAAGACCGGTCCTAATGCTCTTGGTGAGGGGGTGGGGTTTTTGCTCAGTGTGAGCCGCTCGAAAGTTTCAAAGAGGGGAATGACTTGATCAGCTTGGTGCAGAAACCCAGGACTACTTAACTGTAGAATTAGGTGGTGGTCGACACTACCAGCTTTCACTTTTGACTGAGACCAGTAGTACCTGAAACAACTGCCAGATGCAATACTTTGGTGAAATGGAACTTGCCTTCCCACGAGTGACATATTCTGAGCGTCTCTATTTCAAGATTTTTATGTAATGTTAATGACAGCCGACTTTGGCTCACGACGGAGCTTGTAACCGGCATTTGGAAAACAGCTCTAAGACACTATGCTGCCTCCATAAACGTACCCCCGCCCACGAGCCAGAAAACCGTAGCCACTAGCATCTGCGTGGTGCTGCGTGCTTACCACTGCCTCAGGCAGTTTACACGCAGTTTTTATGTACTTCCCAGAAGCTGAGGGACTCCAAAGCCTGCTCCCCCCGTATAGCAGCTCCCAAATAAGCAGGAGGAAAAGCGCTCTGACAATTTTCATGGGCTCCAACCCAAGATGAGAGTGAAGGTGGACAGAAAAAGAAAACAGCGAGGGGATGGTAGTGATAAAGGAAGTAGGCTTTTTGTTTGAGTGAAAATATGAATGTCTCAGAGCCACAGTTGCTTCAGTATTTCTTGTTACCAGATGGCCAGTGATTCCCTTCTAGAGAAATGCCAACATCTTTTCAAAACTATAATATTGAATCTGCTTGGTAATTTCTCGGTCTGCAGGACAAATGCGAACGGGTTCAGTAATGTGACTGCAGCCTTCCCAGCTAATCTTCGGCTGGCAGCGGAGCCCTGTGAAAGGGCAGAGGCGGGTGAGCCCTTTATACGAACGTCAGGCTGACCTCACTCGATAGTTATGCAGCCCGTGCCAGCCTCGGCCCAGGGCAGCAGGTAGTGGGCCCAAATCAGGAGCTTTGTCTTACCTCTTTAACACGAACTTCAAATATGGCAGGAAAGGAGTTTATAGTAACAGGAGTCTCCGTCTTCCACATCCCAACTGAAAGTTAAAATTGCTCTCTCAGTGGGGTCTGCCCAAACATCCAGGTGTCGGGCCTGAGGGGGAGCCCTGATGCTGCCTTTATGAGATGTGATTATGAAAGAGTGTCTGTGCTCAGATTCTTGTGATGGCGGAATATAGCATTAAACTTGGAGGTGTTGAATCCCTGCCCCCCACCCCCTGCCCTGTCACTGGGGGCAGAGGTGAGCCCCTCTGGACACAGCATTCACTTTGAAGGTGGAATTTCTGTTTTAACATTGGCTCTCACTCTTTAGAACTTTTTTTTCTTTTTTTTTAAAAACCCCTTTGGTGGGTTAGTCTACCACTAGTTCTAAAAACTAAAACTCCAAATTTCTGTTTCTCGGGCAGTCCTTGAATTTAGGCCAACCTAACTTAGACCTTAAAGGATGTTCTCTTGCTTGCCCAGCTCTAGGAGTGCATTTGGGCAGAGCTGGGTACCACCATGGAGAGTGGGTGTTCTCGCCAGCACCTGCGTGCCCCGTGCTAAAGCCCTAGGCTCGCCCATACCTGGCGTGTGCCGCCCCAGACGTTCTCGATGCACACCCTCCCTCAGCACCAAGCACTGCAGAGCAGCCGATCCAAAGCAGCCTCTCTCTGCGTGGGGACCAGGTTACCTGCTTTCTTGTTAGCCACGTGGTGACCAGGACTCTGAGAGGAGTATGTCCACAGGAAAGAGCCAAGGAATTCACTTGTCCTTAGAACCCAGAAACCATAGGTCTAAAGTACAGATGTTCTGAGGTAAATAAAAACTATATTTACAATATTGTTTCTTCAGAAGGAATTGTCTTCTGGTTTAGGTTTCGGGTTGTCTTAAGTTGGTGGCCATAGGAAACCTCACCATTCATTGGTAACTTTACTTGATGGAACTACCTTTTGTGAGGTTAATTTGTGTGAGGAGACTGGTTGGGTTCTGCTAGATTTGATTAGAAAGAAGGTAAGAATGCCTTAACATAGTCTTTTTTTTTTTTTTCCTTAAGATTTTATTTGTCAGAGAAGAGAGTACAAATAGGGGCAGTGGGAGGCAGAGGGAGAAGCAGGCTCCTTGCTGAGCAAGGAGCCCAATGCAGGACTCGATCATGACCTGGCTGAAGGCAGGCGCTTAACCACCTGAGCCACCCAGGTGCCCCTTCTTTCCCTCTTAAGTCTTCAATTTTTTCACTTAGGCTTCAAATTACTAATCTTGGCATGTGAAAAATTTTTCTCTGTGTGGGCCAAGGTAATGATTCAAGGAAGTTACTTCACTGAATCATACAGGAAATTCACTGATGTTATGTGTTGTTAAAATTGAGATTAACATATTATAAATAAAAAGCTGCGTACTCTGTAAGCTGCAGTCCTAATCTAGGATGCCAGCAGAAGACCAGGTCAGGGTGAGGCCACATTTATTTTAGTTTCCAAAAGTGTAAACTTTCCTAGAGTACACCCTGTGTATTCCTGTGGTATGAAATGACATTTCACAGTAGGAGAGAAAGTCAAAATACATCCAACAATTTAAGAATTTGATATGACTTTAGACTCAACTACAAAAGCATTTCTTTGGCGTGATCTCTATGGGGTGGACCCAGTTTATCTGCATCTCTGACCAGCCAGACCTGTGATTATGCTGCAGTCAGAATGGGGGTTGGGAAAAGCGTGGGAATCCTCTGGGAGGTTGTTGAAACATCAGTAGACCCTCCCCTTCGTCTGGCTAGTCCCTTTCCTCCAGGAAGCCTTCTGATCCCCTAGACTGAATCCGTTCTGCAGAGGCCGCAGTTCTGCTTGGTCATCCCAAGCGTTCCCCGAGATCATTTTGCTCCGTTGAGTTACTGGCTGTGGCTGTAGCAGCAATGGAAGCTTGAGAACAGGAGCCGCACCAGCCTGACTCTTCACCATATTGCCAGCACTTACCCAGTATTGGGCCTTGTTGAGTGAGTGAAAGGACAGAGGGGTGGGGCCAGACAGCAAGACCATGGGTTTGGGTACTGATGGGTCATGAACTTTAACTGGATCCTAACCCTCAAAGTGGCTGTGGGCTTGTTTTGGAGTTAGCGTAAAGAGAAAACTGGGTCTCTGAGGAGCGACAGGTAGTTCTAGCAGGAGTCAAGCCTATTGCTTGGGCCACTGGAAGAACACCAACAGTGGAGTGGAGGCGTTGGCCCTGAACCCCAAATTTTGAATTCCAGTAGGATGGCTGGAGACAAAAGAATTTCTCGAAGTCGAACCTCCCTGAACAAGGAACTGCTTCTAACTGCTTATGAGCCTTATAGAACTAGATTGCTTTCCTAATCACCGTTTTTACCTCCAGGGAGTAGAAATGTAAACACTCATGTTTTATAAAATGTCCAACCTTTCCTCAAAGTCTAAGCTCCTTGAAACCCTTACCTTCATGGTAGTGTATCAAAAAAAGGAAATTTATTTTAAACTAGTGGTAAATGCCATTTAAAGACAACATAAATCCTAAAACACACTTTGATATTAACAGTTACTCTTGTTATCTTGAACTCTGATGCCATGAATATTTTCCTGTCTACAACATATCCAGCGTTGTCCGGAGTACTTACATCACCCTCAATTAAGATTCTTTACTTCTGTTGGCCTAATTTCGGATGAACATAAAGCACCTCATCCTTGTGTAAACCTGCACTGAATGACTAGTGAGTTATTGCTCAGGTCATCCCTAGCAACGCTATATACTAACACATAGTAGTCTACTGAATGGGCCTTCGGCTTTGATTCAACAGCTCTGAGATATTAGTGGCTTTTTACCCTAGTGGGATAAAATTTAGCCTTTTTAGCAATGAAACCTAATTTTAATTTTCATTTGTAGAAAAAGTACACATTTTAAAATGAGTGTCTCACATAGTGCTTCATTATTTTTAGTGTGTCTAAAAGATCCCTGATGGGTACTACGTAGCAGTGTCCCTAAGTTACATTTAGGGAGTTACGATCTGTGTACCGAGAAGAGAGCCCATTGGCTGTTTATGCTACTTCCAAGTACTATGTTGATTACACACATTTGAATTAGTCACTCTGCAGTGCACTGATAATGCCTTCGGGATTGTGTATGTGCTCCGTGTACGTAGATGTCGCTGTATCTCAGAACACACAGCCCACATGCTCTTCGAAGTTAGGAAAGCTAGTATGTTTAATCCTTGGAATCTGTTGTGTTCAGAAGGGCCTCTGTGCCGTCTTCTGTTATTTTTTTTATTTTGTCTTTTCCTCTCATCCTTTGGATGCAAAAAGGAAGCTTAAGATGGGGACAAAATCCAGATACAATAAAATCACTGTGGCTTTAGGGTAGTCTGCATGGGGAGAACATTGCCTTAACGTGTCACTTCATTATCACTCAACAGCTAGCTCACTGAACCAAACTCCATTTTGGCTCTCGCTTGGCTCTTAGGAAAGATCGAGTTACTTATTTGTTGCTTGTGTGATGTAGCATTAGAAATAAACATAAATGTATTGAGGGGGTTTAAAAAGATAACAAAAAAGCCAAGAGCTGAAAGAACCATCCTGAGCACGGAGGCAGAAAAGCAAAGTGACTGGGGCGGGGCGGCGGGGAGATTACTTCCAAGCACCTTCAATTTGAGTTTGCAAAATGTTCAGGGGGTTCTTAAAGGCTTCTAACTGAACTTTCATTTTATCCGAAAGTAAGTGCATTTATTTGGTTTTTTTTTTTTGTCTCCTTGAGTAAATATTCTGATGTGTTTCTGTCACATTTGCTTAATGAGATCATGGATGATTATTTTTTAATTAAGGAGAGTTTGGTTTGTAAGCATTTTAAATGTCATCCGCTTGGCTGATATTTAAAACGCAGGCTGAGTTTGAGCGTTTTGTTCTCCTGCCCTTCCCATGCTTTAAACTCGTGGTCTCAGAGTGATTTTGAAAACTAAGGATTTCAATTATTTCAAAACTAGGAAACCAACAAGAGTTATTGCACTTCGGCTTATATAAGTGGTACAAAAATTCTTGCTCATTTTGATAATAGATAAATGATGGGAACCCAGTAAGCTAGGGAGTATCTCTTCATCTGTCTTGCAGGAAACATGCTGTCTAAGAAGAGAACACAGATAATTGACGATGCCCTGCAGATGTGTTGGAGCCCGTGATCAAAGGAGGAAGTACTGAAGTAGGAAGATTCCTCCTGAGAGCTAGCAGGGGTCGTAGAGCCCGCAGCTCTGTCCTGGGCCTAGGATGAGCTAAGGCATCCGTTTAGATCTGTAACTGTAACTGCTGTGTCTCAACTTCTGTAATATATTAATGTCAGGCCCACTTCTTAAAATTGAGGCATAATCAATTTGTGAGGTTTTCAGCCAGTATTATATACTGTCCCTGCCTCATAGAGCTTCTAACAATTCTTTTTTAAGGATTTTATTTGAGAAAAAGAGATAGAGCACAAGCTGGGCAGAGAGGGAGAAGCACGCTCCCTGGTGAGCAGGGAGCCCAACTCGGGGCTCGATCCTGGACTCTGGCATCTTGACCTGAGCTGAAGGCAGATGCTTCACCAGCTGAGCCACCCAGGCGCCCCTATAACAATTTTTCTAAAAGCTTATCATTACTAACCAAGATTGGCATCCTTTTAGAGTCCTAGTAGCAAGGCGTGCTGTGCTTTGAGGCCAGACAGGCTCGGTTCACACCCATGCCTGACACTGTGGCCTTGGGCAGCTTACTCAGCCTCTCTGAGCGTCTTTGCACATCTGTAAAATAGGTGATCGTGCCTACTTTCAAATGATGGATTTGGAGATTAGGATCCACATAAGAAAATTCACAGCATACCATCTTTCTTATTCTCATTTAAGAGAAAACTTGTTTCTCATACTTACGATATTTTTATATATCTATCCTGAGACTTAATAAGGTTTCCTATTCCATCAGCTCTTAGCGTCTCTATCCAGATTTAGGTCTCCTGAATAGCTATCTGGAAACCTGTATTTAAATTTGGGAGCAAATCCAGATTCTGCAGCCCAGTTTTCAGGCATTTGATATTGAGTTGATTGTACAAATACAAATTTCACATTTCTGGTTCACGTAGGCTAACCCAAGTAGTCTTACCTATTTCTTGAACATGCAATATTCTAATAGAAAAGCAAGAGTGGGAACTTAAACTTATCAGTAAGACATTTTAGTTCAGGCTATTATAACATATACCATAGATTAGGTGGCTTAAACAACAGGCATATTTCTCATGGTTCTGGAGGTTCTGGAGGTTGGGAAGTCCAAGGTCAAAGGTGGAGAGAGATTCGTTTCCAGATGAGGGTCCTCTTCCTGGCTTATAAACAGCTGCCTTCTTGCTGTGTCCTCATGTGGTGGCAAGAGAGATTATTTTTCTCATTTCTTCTAATAAGGGCACTAATCCCATCCCGTAGGGGATTAAGGGCTTCAACATATGAATGTGGGGAAGTGGGGCACAAACATTCAGTCCATAGCAACAACTAGTAGTAAAAGGTAGTTGAAAGTTTCATTTGTTTTTTTAAACCTGCCAGGCTCTCTTCTGTGGTTACTAACATTTTTTTCCCCTTTATAATTCCATTTCTTAGCGGAGGTGCGAAACTCTCTTGTTGAACATGACTGTGTCTGTGGTAATGGATGGCTGACTGAAATGCCTTCCAAGACCAGCCAGGTACAGAGAAGAATAGGCCACTGCAGACCAGAGCATGACCTCTCAGAGGAGAGCAGCTCATACCCCACCCAGTAGGAATGGGCTTCTGGGTATTTGTTTCTAAGTCTGGAAATCTGGATTTATTGCTGTATTGCTGCTTTTTTCTTTCTTTTTTTTTTTTTTATGATAAGCCAAACAAAATACTTCCGCTGAGTGGTCAGCTTCATGGGGCACCAGTTTATCACCTTCTTTTCTCTGTCTTGGTATCTTGTCCAAAGGGTACTCTTGAGTGTTCTCCTGAATGATCTGATTCCATACCTTTTCACTTACTGATGGATAATGTTTTATTTCAGCCACAAATCGGGATTCATAGTCTTCACTGTTGATACCAACCATCATGATTTAAACTATGTGATTTCATGGAAAACAAAAGCAGGCTCTGTTTGTACTCTGCCCAGAAAAGTCTTTCTTTGGTATTTAACTCCTGATTTTTATCAGAATTCCACCAGGTATTGTTATAAATGCGCTAGGGCACCTTGCATAGTAAATCATACACGGTTTCAGGGTGGGGAAGTTGTCTTAAGTTACTCTTGAAAAACCAAGACTCAATTGTTGAAACTCCTAAAATAACTTCCGCATACTGGTGTGTTTATGATTATGACTTAACTCTCCCAACAGTGAGACTTACAATGGCATTTAATAACCTGCCAGTAAATAAGGATAATCTGCCATGATAATCTGCCCAGATAACCACTTTCGTAAACTACAATAAGCCAGTTGAGGAAATAAAGTTAAAAATGCAACTTCATTTTGTAACTGCAATTTACAGATTTTTAGCTTTGAAATGTTTCTCTTTTGAAGTACAATCTGTCAGAGTGGACATCTTGACTTTTCTTTGGGATATTAAGTAGAGCAGGAGAAAGAAGTAACAAAGGAATAAGTTCTGGTCCTCAAACACTGGCGCTGTTGACTGATCATTTTCTCCAGTCTTTCATATTATGCAAAAGAACGCTCATTGTGTGCCATGTAGCGTAAGCAGATGTGACTGTCTTGAGTTACTGTGGGTCCTTTCCAACCCTCACATTTCCCTGCCTCCTCCTCTTGAAGGTTACACTGAACACGAGTCTGGAAGGTTAATTTTTTTTTTTTTTTTAACTTTCAATAGGTGGAATACATGTTGGTGTCTTTTGATCATGAAAATAAAAAAGTTCGGTTGGTCCTGTCTGGAGAGGAAGTTCTTGAAACTCTGCAAGAAAAGGGGGAAAGGACAAACCCAAAGTAAGCTGAAATACCAAAGGTTGCTTTAGCATTTCTGAACTTGCTGGAACTGCAGATGTATAGGAGGCAGGCTGGCATCGTAGTTGAGAGCACATGCTCTGGTTCCCCTGCTTCATAGCTGCGTGTAACCTTGGGCAAGTTACTTAACGTCTCTGTGCCTCCCTTTCCTCATCTGTAAAGTAGGGATAATAATACCTCCTGAATAGGGTGTTGACATTTTAAATACGTGAATGTATTTAAGCACTTAGAACTATAAACACAACATAAAGCCTGTTTACCATGACTAAATGTTAAAAAAAAAAAAAAAAAAAGAAAAGAAAAAGAAAAGAAAAGAAAAACCAAAACCATGGACAGAGTGTTACTGAGATCCCAAACCATGGTGCCAGATGAACCAGATGAAGCTTAGACTGAGTTTGTTTGGTTGGCAGGGTGTTTTTTAATATTTCTTCAAGTAGACAAAAAGGCGAAGGGGCAAGTACTTTCCAGTTCCATTTTCCTACTCCCTTGAGTTTTGGAGACGGCATTTGAGTTTGGAGGCCAGCAGTGAACTGAAAGAGCCCTTATGGCCTCCTCTCCTTTCTCACAAAGTGGACTAGCTTGTCTTGGACAGCGAGTGCCCTGTGTGTGGTTTTCAGTTACTTACAAGTATTCTGGACCCTGTACTTCTAACCCTCACCTGGTTGAAGAGCTCTGGAGAATGACCAGCCTTTGGGAACAGTAAAGTTCTTAGCTTCACTTACATGGAATGGTGTCTCAGTTTTTGGAAGTGACTTTTTAAAAACTTGTAAAAATTGAATAGACGGCAGCAAAATGTGGTGGAATGGAATTTTTTCTCCTCTGTAGCCATCCTACCCTGTGGAGACCAGAGTATGGCAGTTACATGATTGAAGGCACACCTGGACAGCCGTACGGAGGAACGATGTCCGAGTTCAACACAGTCGAAGACAACATGAGGAAACGCCGGAAGGAAGCAACTTCTTTATTAGGAGAAAACCAGGCTCTCTGCACAATAACTTCATTTCCCAGGTTAGTTCCTATCTGAACCTGCCCCAGCAGATCGTTCAGAGCTTTGGGTTCTAAAAGAGCAGATCATGACCCAAGCATTTGACCGTATAGTTCACATACTTTACAGACAGTTCATGCTTTATGTGCTGCATTTGATAGAACCTGTGATGTTATGGCCTCAGGCAAACTTGCGTGCCAGTTCCAGCGGGTGGGAGGTGGCCCGGAGCACTGCCGTGAGAGCATTCATCTGGCCTCTGGGCGAGACCGTGAGGACCACCGTGACTGCTAGCATCGTGGCGGCATCCACCCGAGGCTGGGGTGGAGGGAGCAGTGCGTCTGCCAAGCGGTTCTAACCCCGTAAGGCGTAGCTGAGCCTGATGGTGCTCTTCTCGCTCGACTCTGTTGCTTCCGTGTGCCTGTTTGCCTGCTGGCGAATGCTGGTATTGGTGGCCGATGGGAGGGTCACCTGGTGGAGAGCTGGCATCAGTGCTCCCAGTCCACTGTTGATACATCCTAACTATGAATGAGGGGGTCATTAGGCCATGTTTGAGTCTTGTGTTGAAAAGGAAACTTACGGGTTGTCATCAAATCTAGTTATGGCCAAAAGTTCCTAGAAGTAAATATAAAGAAAACATAAATAGTGAAGCTATGCTCTTAGCTTAGAATTAAGTACGTAAATATTGTACAGTCATACATAGGAGCTCTGCATAGGAATGCAGTTCTACCAAATTTGTAAATCTGACTTATCTGTGCTAGATATCTGTCAGATTACGGCAAAGTATGCTTACCTCCTCAAGGTTCAAACTCTTTGGGGATTGGTATCCATAGACTGAAACACTTAGAACTATTTTTATACCCTCCCTCTTTTTTTCTGATAAATGTCCATAATAAACACAGGCATTTGGAGACCTACCACTGGTCTTGGAAGGACACTTGGGATTTTCTTTTTTAAAAATCTTCAGTGTAACATCTAAATGGTTGAAACCCTATTTAAGCAACTCAGACATTTAGAGATACATGTCATATTTTCTGTGATTGCTTCATTCCTTTATGCAGGCCACTCCCCTTTCCCTGCAGAAGAAAGGCCCCAGCCGGATGAGGGTGGGCAGGTTTGCTTGGAAGAGAGTTGGCATAGTCCTTTGCCCTAGTGTTTTAAGGAGAAGGTAAAAAAAAAAAAAAAATCATGACTCTGCCTTTCACTCAGATAATTGAGTGCCTGCTGCATGCCAGACCCATGCAGTGCGAGGATGCAGGCATGAATAGAGACAGACACAGTCTCTGCCACTGCCGAGACTGAGGGACCAGATGGCCACAGATCCGGGGAATATGAAGTTGAGGACGTGCTGTGAGGGAAAGATGCGGAGCAGAGAGTGGGACGTGGTTGTCAGGTGGACTCTGCGAAGTGGGGAAGATGATTGGGGTGATGTCCAGAGTCCCGGTAGGAGTTTACTGGGAGTGGGGAGGGGAGGGACAGCCTGGGGAGGGGAGGGACAGCCTAGGGAGGGTGAGCAGAGTGGGCAGACGTCCCAGGATGAACAGGGAGAGCGCAGAGCCTCATGAGAACCAGAAGAAGGCTGGCCGCTGGGGCCGGGACCTTGAGAGGGAAGGGGAGGCTGGGCAGGTGGTTGTTGGGCCAGATCCTGTTAGCTGAGAATTTAGGTTGCTATCCTAAAAGCAGTAGGAGTTATTATAAAGGGAGAGCTAAGACAGAGGAATAAATTTTATTCTACAAATCTAATTTTTTTAAAAAGCTTACTCATATTTTTTGATGGGAGGGTATTTTTGGGCTTGTAAACAAAACAAGAATAATTATTATTTAGTTGAAGAAGCCTCACCTTCTATCAGTGGTAAATGATAAGGAAAGTTTTGTTGTGGTGTCAAGAGAGAAAGGAGTACTTGGTTTCTTAAGTGTAAACTGCGATTTTTCTCTGTGAAGAGACAAAACTCTGTCATGGAGCTATAATCCAAAACAGTGGCCAAGTGAATGTTTAAATTTAAATTAATGACACTGAAGTGGAAATTTTAGTTCCTCAGTCACACGGGGCTCAGTTCAAGTGCTCGCTAGGTGCATGTATTGGACGCACTGGATTGGACAGTGTGGACATGAGACCTTCCCGTGCTGCAAAGCTTCTGTCGGATGGTGCCGGTCTGCGAGGAAAGCAGGGCTGTCGGAGTTTGAGGATCGGAGTTCTGACTGTCTTTGTCCTGCCAAACACATTTTCGTTCTCCCTCCATTCAGCCTAATTCTGGTTGCCTCCGAGTCCCCAAGACTGAAGTCTGCCACTCTTACAGGACTTCCCCAAAGTTTGCAGGCTCCTAGTAAATAATGCACACAGCTGCAAGAATTCTCAGGAACCCTCATTATAGCTGGAAATGGTTTTCCAGATAAGATCAGCAAATTCCATTGTTGTTCACAAGACGGATATGGGCAGCCAACAGGTGCTTTATTTTATAAAAGGTAGGGGCTGAACCATAAGGCATGGGTAGTCTTGGCTCTTAAGCCCAGAGTTTCCTACCACTGATCTAAAGCCCTGACAAGAGCCTCCCTTGTTTTGCATTCACGAACTTTGTCGGTCTTTGTCCTCTCTCACAGCGCATTTAACAATGACCTTAAAATTCTTAACTTGAAGAGCTAGATGTGGAATTTGAGCTTTACGTTTAGGGATGAAGACAGAGGTTCCTTTTTCTGTGTTGGAATTAAAGCTCTTGGTTAGGTCAAGTAAGAGAATGGGGTTGGGTTTCAAACATCAGAGGGAGATCTCAGGGGCGGATGGGGACACCTGCAGAGACGCTACCTAATCCTGAGGGACTCCTGAGGTGATCTGTAGAGGCAGAAAGCAGGAGAGCCCTTAGATACTTGAACAAAGCTTATCGACAGGTGGGGGGCAGTAGGGATGTGCAGGGGTCAAATACAATCAGAAATGAGAGCTGGTAAAGGAAGACCAGCAGACCCCATGTAGGGGGAACCCATAGCCTGTGACCATTGATGTGACCTAGCTGAGGGACTTCTGTGCTGTTGGTCCTCGCTGTTAAATGAAGAGATGGCTAGGACGTGAACAGCACTCTGGAGATCCTGAGTGGATGGAGGGTCTCTGGTAAAGTCTCTCACAGGCTGCAATCGCAAAAGATGTTGGTGGGGAAGACCAAGTACAAGGGGGTGTTTGTAGAGCACAGTATTCACACAGCATTCATGTGCTAGACCCCCTGTAGGGGGGAAGCTAGACAGGTGTGGGTGGTTCTTAAGGTGCGGTGATGGCGAGACATTATTAACTTTTGAAAACAAATCCTACCTACTTAGTTCTTCAATTTGTTGTAGATTAGGCTGTCCTGGGTTCACGCTGCCAGAGTTCAAACCCAATCCGGTTGAAGGAGGAGCTTCCAAGTCCCTCTTCTTTCCTGATGAAGCCATAAATAAGCACCCCCGCTTCAGGTGAGTATGGCTGCGCCTTTAAACGCAGATGTCCCTCACTCTTACCCTGCCTGCTGAGAGTAAGGCGCTCCTCTTTCTAGAATCCTTGTTGAGCGCTTACTGAATTCAGGCTCCTTTTGTAATGAACGTTGCTTCTTAGAGCACGGCTTGACTTGCCCGTCTTACAAATCATCTTAGTTGTTGGCTTAGCCACTGTTGTCTTTAGAATACAGATTTTTTTCAGCCCTGTTGTATAAACATCTATTTGGGGATGTTTCCTCTTAGTTACTCCTACCTTTTTTCCCACTCTCCATGTGATCACATTCTACTCAATATACCCTTCATAATAAGGCAAAATATGTACAACTCTTTACCTTCTGTTCTATTAACTTCTAGCTCTGGTAGTTTGTAGTTTCATTCCTGGGTTTAAAGTGGCTTCAGGGCCCACACCACTCTGATCTTGCTTTGTACCTTGAGTCTCCTCTGTCATCCTAAACTGAGGGTCCCGACCTGCAAGTGGGGACCTTGGGACTTGTCAGTATTGATTCCTTTGTCAGGTCTGCACATCTGCTATATGCAGAGTCTGGGGGGGGAACAGATTTATAGATGGAGTCCCCAACTTCAAATGTTATAGTGTGCCAGGGGGAAAATAGATTCAGCTGCAAGGAAAGATACTATGCCGGATTCCCAAAGGTAGGAAGGAGGATCAGAGACCCTCCTCGGAGAAAGAGGATGCTTCTGACTGAGGAGATCCTGGCAGACATGGGAAAGAGCTGGTCTGCTATCGGAGTCTGCATCACCACTGTCTGCTAGAATCATGCTAGCCTCAGATGTTGTTTTAAATTTTCTAACAGTCACATGAAAAAAGTAAAAAAGAAAGATGGAATTTTATAATTTTATTTAATCCAGTTTATCCAAAATTACTTCAACATGTAATCAGTATTTTAAAATTATCGATAAGACATTGTACTTTATTTTTGTATTTTGTAGTCTTCAAAATCTGGTGTGTATGTTATCATCACAGCATATTTTAATTAGGATTAGCCCCATTTCAAGTGCACAGCAGCCACAGTGTGCCTGGTGGCTTCTGGTTTGACACTGTGGGTCTAGAAGATAGGTATTCATATTGCCAATTGGGAGGGATAGTAACAAGGTATTGGGGCTCCAGAGATGCCTAGGGAAAGTGAATAGTAAAGCTTGAAGTTTTTGGAAGACATGGGGAGTGTTAGAAACACGGTGAGACCAGACCACGGCAGACCCCAGACAGTTGAGTTTGATTTGAGAAGTTACAGGGAGCTGGGGTATCCGGGGTTGAACAGGGAAGAGCATGGCATTCTTGAGCAAGGGGCAGAGGAAGTGGTGGTAACACAGAGCTTTCTCACAGCATATTCCCTCAGAATACCTTGATCCACATCAATATTCTATAGGATTGCCTCAGAGAATTAGTTTGAGGTAGGATTTCATTCTATTTACATGTTATATGATCAAATTCTTCTTTTGCATGGTGGTTCTTAGGTGGCCGATTTATGACGTTTGGTTGTCTGTTTCAGTACCCTAACACGAAATATCCGACACAGGAGAGGAGAAAAGGTTGTCATCAATGTACCAAGTAAGTCCACAGTGGTTGGCGGGATGGGAGACACACTTGGGGAATCGCTGTTGAATCCCTGAATGTCACCCTTCTCTCTCTTTTTTTTTTAAATTTAATCCTGCAGTATTTAAGGACAAGAATACACCGTCTCCGTTTATAGAAACATTTCCTGAGGATGAGGAGGCGGCCAAAGCTTCTAAGCCTGATCATATTTACATGGATGCCATGGGCTTTGGGATGGGCAATTGCTGTCTTCAGGTATTGATTCCAATATACAGAGAGGCAGAGTGCCTTCATCCATTTCTACTCACTAACTTCTTTTCTTTATAAATACGCATTTTTTTACAATTACATTGTAATCAGGTTTAAATGAAAGCTAAAAGTGTGCCTTTCTGAAAACCAGTGATTTTTAGTAAATTCATTGGTAGCTATCTCTTGATGGAGAGTTCATGGAATCTCCAGTTTACTACAAAGATAAGTGGTTGTTACTTACAGTGTGAAATATTCCATGATCCCTGCCTCTGTTCTTTCCAGTGATGGTCGGGCCTAGAGCTTATAATACCATTCAGATCTCTGTTTCTGAAAGTGAACTTTGGATGTACTCCCGTGACCTTGGGATCCAAGGGAAGGATTGTTTGGACTCCAAACGTTCATATTCAGGCAAGGCCGCCTAGTGGTATAAAAAGAACTACTGAGCAACCCGTGTTTGCCTTGCCCCTGGCGAAGTGACACAGGAGGCAGTACAGCCTTTCTCTGTTTCCTCCTTTAAAACTTCCCGTGGATCTAGTCAGATGGCTGGTGCGCCTGGCAGGGACCTGGGTGGCCGGACACGGGACCCACCTGGCAGCGGTGGGCCTGCGCTCGGGCCACAGCTGTTGCTGCTCCTTCGGGGTTTGGGTAGCTCCCCTCACTTCTTGGCGTCTTGATTTTCTCCCCAGTTAACCGGAAGGTTTGTATTAAGTCCCCTTCTAGGTCTGACTCTAAGCTATACTTCGTTGTTTTTATCAACAGAAGTGCTTGTTTTAACCTTTACTTTGCTTAAAATCGTGTGAGAACAGGAGTAGGAGTTGCACAGAGTATAAAGTGAAAATTTCAAATTTCAGATAAAAAGGTCACTTGTTATTGTCTAAGGTGATTGTATCCATTTCTGATTACTTCAGAAGATTAGAAGTAACGTCCTCAGAGGTCTGGAGTGGTGTGAAACCTGGCCCCCATGTGAGGCCCGGGGCCTCGGGTCCAGGCAGAGGCCAAAAAACTCAGCATTCCCATCATCTCAGACAGCTGCAGTGTAGACACATGCCTTCTTGCACATAAAGCTCTGATGCGCTTATTTTTACAACTCTGTAAAATGAAAATTGAAAGCCAGAGTCAGATTTCTCCATGCTAAATGTGTTTATATAACCATAGTTTTTTTTTCTGGTTTTCCTGACATACACAGGCGGCATAAAGTGTGTGGTCTTCCAAACAAACATAGGCCAGTAAGTTTTGTTACAGAGGGTCACATTTCATAAAAAAGAGATCTTTCGACTTTCACTTGCATATCTGCTTTTCTATCTTAATTACAAATGTTTTTAAAAGGAACCATTAAGCTCTAGAACTTACAGTGCATGGCTTTAAAATTGTATCAGTGTAATTGGAGTACTGATTGCCTTTTCTTGGTTTAATATTAAACCAGGGTACCCTGCCAGGGACAGTACAGTTACTTCGTTCCAAAGGGACAGTCTTTCCCTTGAAACACCATACAAAGGGTTCTAATGGTGGGTAGTTAACATTTTTATTACCTGTAGATACAATTTTCCATCCAAATTTACTCTTTTTCATGGGTTCAGGATTAAGTTTTCTTTCTGTTGTCCAAGACCCTACTTTGAATACTCAAAAAATTATTAGCACAAATCACGTAAAGTGTATGGGAAAGGAGATGAATTCCATACCTAAGCACAGAAAACACCCTACTTTGCGTCTCTCAAGTAGAAAACTAGAAACTGCTTGTTAAAGCAGAAAATGTTACAATTTCTTAAGGTTAGTGGAAGACTTAACTGTACAAAACAAAAAAGTCACATAACCACACTCGAATGCTTGACTCTTGGGGAATTTTTCAGGAATCATAAGTTCGTGCACGTTGTAATAGGTTTTTTTCCCTCTGTAAGAAAATCAGGTGGCTTCAGAAGTGGGTTCTAGGTAAATTTTAGATTAGACATCTAAGTTTCTAACATCTATTTTTCATACTTGCTCTTTTTTCCCCTCTGTTTCCTAGTGACACTGCTTCTCCTCTTATGAGATACTTTAACGGAACACCAGAAGCCAAAACTGTTCATACTTTAAGGCATAAGAACTCTTCCCCCCCCCGCCACTGCCCCCAGCCATTACCATAGTCCTGTCCTGTTTGATTTGTAGCTACATTAGTTCTAGAGTGCTGAAGCCACTTACTGAATATATTTAGAATAACTAAGTCACTTCGCTGTTGTAACTTAACTATGGAATTCCAGGTGCGAATTTTAAGCATACTTTCTTCCAGGATTTGCCTGTGAATTGTCTAATATATACTAGGTCATCTAAGAGAAGCCAATCTGTCCCAGCAGAGAAGTGTGTAAATACTTGGCTTACTGTCTCACGTTTCCTCACTTCCCATTTTATCCTTAGCCTTGCACAAGCTGATTTCTGAGTTTCCATCTCTTTGCAGAAACTGCCCTTGTTTTGCTGTAGAGTGACCTAATTGCTAACCCTTCTTAAGAGCTCTTATTTTAACCTTTGATACCCTTATTCCTTGAGGTCTGCGACACAGCTCTTCTCTGTGTTGAATTAATTTATAATGGCTGGTTAATTGCTAGTACATTTTAATTAAAATAGAGCAGTGAATCATTAACAGAAATTATAGCAAGTTGTCTAAGTATTTTTCTGTAGTTAGTGACCACACCGACATGAATATAATTCTCCAGGTAGACAAGTGAGTCTCCTCATAGAAGTTCTTCGTTAAAAAAGCAAAATTGAGACCTGGCTAAAACTATGGGAAATAACAGGTTGGGATTATAACAATAAACATACTTGGCTACTCTTTCAGGGATTAAGCCCTTAAATTACTTTCTACACCAACATTAAATTCAAAATATTATTAAATAACAACAGAGGACCGGAAAACTGTTCCCTATTTGCAGTTAATATGGATATGCTCACACAACCAGGATTTGTGTTCCTAGTCCCTTCCACTGCTCCGCATCTCAAAGCAAGCAGGACTTTTTTGGTTTCTTTTGGGTAATTGTTTGTAGAACATTAGTGCTAATGAACAATATGATTTTTTTTTCTCTACCTAACTCTGAAATGTGCTACTTTTACCCCTCTTGTGCAGGCTTCCTGGGTGATCCTGCCCATCTTCAGAACATTATCTGAGCCTACTACTCCCTAAGTACTTCTTCACCCCAGACTTGTCTTCTGGTCATCAGCCCTGGAGACCCAGCCACTTAAAGGGCTTCTTTACCTGCTCCTTTCCTTCATATGCCCATTGTGTCTTGGTGCCTCTGCTGTCTGTCTCAGGAACACCCAAGCCAAAACCTGAGTCACGCCTTCATTCTCTATACTATACCCACTGGCCCCCAGTGACTGCCACTTTGGTATGCCTCCTCCTGCAGCCCTCTTGGGTTACATCCTTGTCAGCTGAGTATCTTACCTGTTCTCCCTTCCTCCAGGCTTGCTCTGTCCCAGGCTATTCCTTGTACTTGCCACCAGTGAGCTTTGAAACCAGTCATGAGCATCTCTGTCCTTCTGTACCAAAATTTCTCTAACCCTTGAGCTAACTGAAGTGTGGGGGCATGCTGTCGAGGGAGATAAGCCAGCAGAAGAGGAGATGCCTTGCTGAACTTGCCATTTACCTAGTGTCTTCCTTTCCTTTCCTGACATTTTAATCTTATTTAATTTAGGAAATGGCTATTTATATGTGAGTGTGATCAAATACCATTGTTTGGCAAAATTCATCCAAGGCAACTTTTAAGCAAAACTACTGTGTTAATAAGTGTTATTAGCCGTAGAGTGACCATTGCACACCATGCCCTCTGTCTTCCCCGGCCACCATCCTTCTCAGACTCGACTCCTTGGGGAGGATGTTGATGATTCGTCGTTGTTAATAACTTGTAATTCTTAAACAGGTAACGTTCCAAGCCTGCAGCATATCTGAGGCCAGATACCTTTATGATCAGTTGGCCACTATCTGTCCAATTGTCGTAAGTAGAAACGACATCTTAAAGACTTCTTTGTAGAGAGAGTGCTTGTGCAACATTTGCTGACTCTGTGCCATTTAAGTCCGGTAAAGGCTTTATTCAGAAATGAACTAACATAAATAGTATGCATTTAGAGCTACTGGACTAAGACTCCAAGCTGTGGAAGTTTACTGTTGCTAGTAAGACATCTGGGTGTTCAAGTGTCAAGTTGGAGTGTAGCTGTTTCCGCTCTCCCATCCTTCCCATTCACGTGACAGAGGGGGTGATTTAAATGAATCCCGTAGAGGGATTTGAGTCCCTTCTGGTGTCTTTCACTATAAAAAAGTAGGCACAGAGGACTAGAACTCCCATGGGGCTCACCTAAACCGATTCTTCTAGATCAGAGGTAATTGCATGGTGCTTTTCTCAGCATGTGAGTGACACTTCGAACCTGCAGGTGCTGACTTTTGTTTGTTTTTAGATGGCTTTGAGCGCTGCGTCTCCTTTCTACCGAGGCTATGTGTCAGACATTGATTGTCGCTGGGGAGTGATTTCCGCATCTGTAGATGATAGAACTCGGGAGGAGAGAGGACTGGAGGTGGGAGTGATTTTCCTTAATAGCCTTTTTAAAAAACGAAGTGGGTAAAATGGGGTTATTGTAACTACTTACAATGTTGAAGTCTTCCTTAAATTTTTATCTTGAGTGGGCTGGTCGCATGTGGGAAGAAATTCACAGGTTATAAGCCTGTCTTTGATGTCATTAGTGTTTGTTTTGGGGTGAATATATGGGAAGCATGATCTGGTTGGGGTAAGGAATTTTCATCACTTGCTGAAATCTGTATTTGTTTCATCCTCTTCTAAAACTTAGTGGCGCTTTCTTCCTGTATTTTGGAAGTAAGTGCCGATGGGCTGTTGTTACCAAAAGGCTTTCTGGCACCCCGCGGGCGCTTTGTATATGGTGCTTTCTGCTGTGGAGTCTGTGGTCAAAGATTATTTTGCCCCGTATAAAGGGTTAGGTTTGCCTAATAAGGGTAGATTAGTGCCTCTTGTTTGCATATTGAACTGTGACCGTGCACCTCTCCAACCTGGAGTGTGCATCAAAACCGCCTATGGAGAGCTTTAAAAATAGACACCGGCCCACGGTAGATCGAATAAACAAGTGTCTCCAGAACCGAGACCTGGACGTGGTTTTTAAATGAGCTCTTTCAAGTGCCTCTGATGTTCTCACCAGGGCTGCACTGCCACTGCTCTTGTCTTCATGTAAGTGCTCATGAATTGTCGAGCGTGCTGCCTAAGTAGAATTAAACCTTAAAGGAGAAATGATGTTAACAGCTCTTTTTTATGTTAATAGGTTTGCTTTCAACCTTGGCATATATTTTCCTGGCTTAGTAAGAATGAAGGCAAACTGCCTTTTAAAAAAAGTGATATGTAAATCATATCAGAGAACAGCTACTTAAGTTACTTCCAAATTTTTAAAAGACATAATTTTCCCTAATAACTTTTTTTCAGGATCTTAAGGTTGGATATTTTTATATAACTATTATATATAAAATATAAAAGCATTTAAGTAGAAGTATATGGGGCATTAGTTTATTTCCGGAGCATTTTATATGGCATTCATGCGTATTTTTTTTCAATTTTAGCCGCTGAAGAACAATAACTATAGGATCAGTAAGTCCCGATACGATTCGATAGACAGTTACTTATCTGAGTGTGGCGAGAAATACAATGACATCGACTTGACAATAGATAAGGAAATCTACGAACAACTCCTGCAGGAAGGTGAGCAGCCACTCCTTTTCTCCAGGTTTGATTGTGCACCTTTGGTTCTTCAGAGCTCTTTAGAACTTTTTGCTGACTTCCGGTCTGGTTTCTATTTTTAGTGTGAAGTCTCTTAACTTTTCTTATGACGCTGCTTGTTCCTAAAGTTTCAAGTTCCAAATATTTGTGAGATCTTCTTGACTTTTAGCAAAGGAACTTACTCTGGAGGTCTGTATTTAGGTCCACACCAGTGCCCCACCAGGCATTGTGTAAGTAGCAAATAAAACTCTGGCACTTCCTCAGGGTCTGTAGGATGATACTGAATAAACCAGCCATTTCCTGAGCTTCTAGATGCCCTGTCTTCAAACTTGCTGAGCTGTCTTGTCTTCTTACTGGACTTAGACACAGTGGAGCCCGGGACCTTGACAGGAGTCTGGTGTAACCTCTCTTGACAGGCATCGATCGTCTCCTGGCCCAGCATGTTGCTCATCTCTTCATTAGAGACCCCCTGACTCTGTTCGAAGAGAAAATACACTTGGATGATGCCAATGAATCTGACCATTTTGAGGTATCTCTTCTGTTCTAAATGCATTTCACTTCACTAACCAAGATGGAGGCCATTTTCTGTACCTGTGAGCAGTTAGTAATTGGCATTCCGATGCCTTTCATTGTCTGGTGCAGTAAAGAATTAAGAAATTTTGGAATGGTTTAACGTACCTTATTTTATAATTCTGACTAGTTATATATCTGATTCTGCATTTTTTCACTATTTTCTCTTGCTTGCAGAAAGTTGAAAAATTCAGACATGCTGCATAAAAAAATGGCATCAATTATTTCTGTGCTGCCAACCTATCACTCAACTTCTGTTAAACACTTGTTTGTTTTCCTAGCAGGTCACATGTCGAGGACATCTTAAATTGTACCTTTTGGTATTTGTAAATTAAAGAGTATTGAGTATCAACAGTGTATAATCTTCCCTTACCAAGTATCAAACCATCTTAATATTTTCCTGGACACGTGGAAAGTTGGTTTTCTGCTTTTTTATTATAGAATATTCAGTCCACAAATTGGCAGACGATGCGATTTAAGCCCCCTCCTCCAAACTCCGATATTGGATGGAGAGTAGAATTCCGACCCATGGAGGTAAGACGCACATCAGCGGAAAGTGATTCAGTCATGCCCCTGCTCTGCCCATTACCCTTCTAGTGCTCTTCTCAGAGGCTTTCCAAATACAGACCAAACGTGTGCATGGTAAAAGCAGGTCCAAAAGCTTAGGACTGAGAATAGACTGTGGACACAGGGCTTCCAAGCCCCACATGGTGAGGTAGGCACTGGCTTGGGCGTGGCAAGATCTAAGGAGGGGTCTGTCGGGGAAGAGCCGGTTTGTGTAATTGGTCCATAACTTCTCTGGGATCCTGCTCTTGTCTAGGTTCAGTTAACAGACTTTGAGAACTCTGCCTATGTGGTGTTTGTGGTGCTGCTTACCAGGGTGATCCTTTCATACAAACTGGATTTTCTCATTCCACTATCAAAGGTAAGAATGTGTTTCAGTATAGCAGTGGGTTTGGGTATCTACAGATTATCTGTTGCTTATTTACCTATAATATTTGTTTTAGATCTGACCTGATTGAGAATTTTCACCATTTAGAATAAAATGCCTCTCCTATACCGTACCCATTCTCTTTTCCCTTTTCCACCAAAGCTTACGCTGTAGATTATGGTACAGCATTGGTAGAGATTCCTGGAAAACAACAAGTGCTAACAGTAGCTCCTCAGGCCATGTGAACGAGATTTAGGGTTGCTTTTGAATCACTATTTCTAGAGGCTTACATTTCAAGACGATGGTTGGAGAGAATCCACAGATTGATTTCATCCTCCCCCAAATGCCATTCTGGTTATGATAGCAAAAGTAAAGAGGAGGGGGCAGATGTAACTGTGGGGATGCAGGGAAGGGTCACCTCCGTGGAACCGAACTGGATATATTTCTAGAGAAGGTAGATTGGACATCAGCTCCAGCCCAACAACAACCAAAAAAGGAGTTCTCTGGAAGCAGTTTCCCAGCGGAGCCCTGGAATAATTCAGACTGTGAGGCAGCAGCTAACTAAGCGGAGCCCTTTGGTTCCTGGGCCAGTGGGTCCCCAGGCACAGCAGGTGGCTGGAGGAGGTTGCTCGGCTGAGTGAGGGGTCTGCCGAGGAAGGAGAGGTGGAGCAGCCCTGTCAGAGCGAGCGCGGAAGGAAGGAACGCCTACCGCAGCAGCTGCCCCACCTGGCTCCCTCCTTCTCCATGAGGGGCAGCTCCAGCCTGTACCTGCCCCACCCGCAGACGATGCGATTTAAGCCCCCCTCCTCCAAACTCCGATATTGGATGGAGAGTAGAATTCCGACCCATGGAGGTAAGATGCACTCGTCAGCCTGCCTCTGCCTGCTCTTTACACCCAGGCCAAAAGTAACCCATAGGATTCTGCGGACCATTTACTCGTACGGGTGTACCTGCTAGGGGGATCAGCCCCTGTAAGGAAGAGTCCCTGGAAGTTACCCATCTAAGCCTTTGTTAACAAATATGAATAGATGTCTAAAAGTCAGTAGAAAATGGGTGACTTTTAATAGCCTTGAGGGAAGGGCCCAGCTGGGCTTACAGAAGGCATTCCCCTCAGTGAAATATAGTTCAAGCAACTGGAAAGAATTCTTAATGCCCTTGAAAAAATTCTAAAGAAAGGTCACAAACAAAATAAACAAGCATTATTGATGAGAGAGCTCTTGGAGAAGAGTTTTAGAAAAAGCTACGCTTCTAAAACTCATTATATTCACCAGTAGAGCCAATGTTATTAAAGATCCAAGTTAATAACTTAGGAACCAAATTGAGATTGAGCTCAGCAGGATGACAAGGAAATGGGAATCATGGAAAAACAAACATGGAGAATTCCTCTGAAAAGTTCAATGTTTACAATCATTTAGACGAGAATGATCTTTATATAAAAAATGAGATCCAGTAATCTGAGAAATAGACTCTCACTCAAGAAAGTTCTATTAAGGATGAGACAGAAATATTTAAAGAACCCAAATCTAGGAATTTCTGAATCTTAAAGAGAAAAATCAACCACCTGAAAATGGGAGAGAAAATTCAGATCAGATAGCACCAAGAGGGGAGAGGAAAAAAAAAAAGTTAATGTTGGAGAGGAAGAGGGAATGCAAAAGTCTACAGAATCCTGAAGGGTAAGGAAAACAGAATTGTCTTCCCAAACTTGAAATTCCAGGTGATTCTATCAAAACTTAATAGATTACTAGTGCTGGAAGTATGCCAGAACTCTTACCTACCAAGGGGATAATGGAAGGAGATGTATGGTAGACTAAGGTAATAGAAATGTTAAAAGGAGTGGGGGAAAAAGCCCAGAACCTTTCCAGTGCTGCAAAAGTTGTGGGTAGGGCAAGGGAGTGGTACGATGGTATAGCCCAGAGAACATAAAATGGTGAAAATAAGATGAAGACAAATTTGAACAGACTAAACTATCCTATTACAAAGCTAAAACAGATGATAAAAAAGAGCATCATAATGGTGTAGGGTGTTTGCATCCCTAAAACAAGGACAACTATGGAAAACAAAGAACTGGATAATGACCTTTTAAAGAGATAGCAGAAATGACAAAATTGATAACAGACACAAAAGTGTGAGGATAAACTATTCAATAGAGAAAGCAGTTTTCTCTATTCTTCCAAAATAATGTCAGAGCCATGATTTCTGTTTTGTACCTCAATGCGTAGCAGAACTTCTTTAGAAGCATGAAAGAATTCAAGGCACTATAGTATTGTGGCTCTGACATGGCTGCAGTGTGAGCATTCAGCTCATAAATCACCTACACTCTTCACTGGCTTTTTAACCTGACCAAGGTACTTAGCATCTCCGTGCCTCTGTTTGCATGTGTAGAATTGGGGTAAGTGGGCTGTTGTAAGAACGTGTGGGATTCCTGGAGGTAAATCACTTAGAGGGCCTTGCCTGTTACTCAGTCTCTGACAGGCCCTATAACCAAAGAGAAAGGCTTTGGGGAATTAAACGGCACGGTTAAGAAGCTGGTTTGTACAGTCCTTGTCACAAATCTCCTACCACAGCACATGTTTTTCCAAGTGCCCTGAGGAAGATTTTACAAAAATTAAGGAAAATCTTCACCTCTCAAAAGTAAACACCGTTAACAGGATGCATTCCCGCCATAATTCAACAAAAAGATGGTCAAGAGAAATCTAACTGTTGGAAATTTAAAATTGCTTTCCTCATAGGTTTTAGAGGAACTCTAAACTAGGATGCTGGCAAAGCTAGTCTCTAAAGGGAAAATCATAGCTTTAAAGTAAACCGTAGCAGTCAAACTGAGAATTTACAGTGCAGTAGTAAAACATACTTTTAATTTTTGCTTTTATGAATTTCTCTTTAAAACAGTGATCTTTATGAACTTCTGTCAAGAGTAAGAAAAAAAATATTCGAAATGAAAACCCATTGATAGCCATGATGGAATTTTAGACTGTTATTTGGATATGTTCCTAGAAGTGTCTAGATTATTCAGGAGGTCATGTGTTTCTTTAAAAAAACAAAACCATAACAGTAGAAATTGAGTATGGGAGACAGCCTCAGTAATCAAAGACTTCGCACCATCCATCCTAGTTCAGCATGACCCTTTAGTGTATACATGCTAAGATTCTCCTAAGATTTCATTAGGGGAAACAGACTAAAAAGTGTTAAAAGCTCTACTTTAAGGGTCTTAAGAAGTCATTGGAAAAATAAAGAATTCACAATCAAGAGGAGTTTTTTGTACATGGAGATAAATGAAGATAAAAACACAATGGTCCAAATTTGGGGGACAGAGTGGGGAAAAAAACAGTTCTAAGTGGGAATTTACAGCGACACAAGCCTACCACAAGAAAAAAATTCAAAGAGCCTTATGCCTAAAGGGACTACAGAAAGGAGAACAAAGCCCAAAGTTAGTAGGAGGAAGGAAATACAGCTCAGAACAGGAATAAATGAAACAGATACTAAAAAATAGAAAAGATGATAATGAAACCAAGAGCTGGTTCTTTGAAAAGATAAATGAAATTGAAACACTGTTAGATTCCTCAAGCAAAAGAGGACACAAGTAAAATCAAATGAAAGGGAAGTAACAGCTGACACCACAGAAATACAAAGGATTATAAGCGACTACTACGGAGAATTATATGCGAACAAATTGGACAAACAAGAAGAAATGGATAAATTCCTAGAAGTAGAAGTAGAATCTTCCAAAACTGAATCTGGAAGAAATAGAAAATCCGAACAGACCAAATACTAGTAACGAAGATGAATTGATAATCCAAAAACTCAAAAGTCCAGGATTAGATGAATTTACAGGTGGATTTACCAGACATTTAAAGAAGAATTAATACCTATTTCCCTAAAACTGTTGGAAAAAATAGAAGAGGATGAAGATAGTGTAGGAGAATATCTTTGATGAACATAGATGCAAAATCCTCAACAAGATATTAGCAGACACATTAAGAGGATCATTCCCCATGACCAAGTGAGATTTATTCTGGGGATGATTTGCGAATCAATCAATGTGGTACGCCACATTAACGGAGTGAAAGATAATTATTTCAGTGGATGCAAAAAAAAATTTGGCAAAATTCAACATCCATTCATGAATACTCCCAACAATGTGGGTTTAGAGGAAACATACCTCAACTTAGTAAAGGCCATGTATGAAAACCCCTGGCTAACATCATACTCAATGGTGAAAAACCTGAGAGCTTGTCCTCTAAGATCAGGAACAAGACAAGGATGTCCGCTCTTACCGCTTTTATTCAGCATAGTACTGGAAGTCATCCTAGTCCTAGCAATCGGACAAGAAAATAAAAGGCATCCAGATTGGTAAGGAGTAGATAAAACTCATTTGCAGATGACTTGATACTACGTAGGAAACTCTAAAGACTACACCAGAAACTCGGAGGTAATAATTGAACTCAGTAAAGCCGCAGGATATGAAATTCACAGACATCTGTTGTAGTTTTATACACTAATAACAAAGCAGAAAGGAAACAATTTTGTATAAAATTAAGCCAAAAAGAATAAAATACCTAGGAATAAACTTAACCAAGGAGTGAAAAACCTGTACTCTGAAAACTAGAAAACATTGATGAAGATGACACTAACAAATGGAAAGACCTACCCTGCTTTTAAACTGGAAGAATATTGTTAAAATGTCCTTACTACTCAAAGCAACCTTCAGATTCAGTGCTATCCCTATCAAAATACCAATAGTATTTTTCATAGCATAATCCTAAAATTTGTTTAGAACAACAACAAACCCCTCCCCCAACCAGCCAAAGCAATCTTGAGAAAGAACAAAGCCGGAGGTATCACAGTTCCAGATTTCAAGATACATTACAAAGCTATTGTAATTGAAACAGTAAGGTATTGGCCCAAAAGTAGACACACACGTCAGTGGAACAGAATAGAGAGCCGAAAAATAAATCCACTCTTATGAGGTTGATCTGTGACAAAGGAGGCAAGAATATACAATGGGGAGAGTCTCTTCAATGGTGCTGGGAAAACTGGACAGCGACATGCGAAAGGATGAGACTGGACCACTTTCTTACACCGTACACAGAAATCAACTGCAAATGGATTGAAGACCTTAATGTGAGACCTGAAACCATAAAACTCCTAGAAGAAAACATAAGCAGTAATCTTTGACATGTACCTTAGCAATATTTTTCTAGATACATCTCCTCTGGCAAGGGAAATGAGCAAAAATCAACTACAGGAACCACATTAAACTAAAAAGCCGCTGCACAGAAAAGGAAACTCCATCAGCAAAACAAAAAGGCAATGTACTGACTAGGAGAAGATCTCTACAAATGTTATGTCTGATAAGGGTTAATATCCAAAATATATTTTAAAAACACAGACAAAAAAACAAAAATCTGATTTAAAAATGGACAAAGGACCCAAATAGACATTTTTCCACAGAAGACCTTCCGATGGCCAACAGACACATGAAAAGTTGTTCAACATCACTGACCATCAGGGAAGTGCAAATCAAAACCACAGTGAGTTCACCTTACACCCATCAAAATGGCTAGAATGAAAAAGACAAGAAATAACAATGTTGGCGAGGATGTGGAAAAAAAGGAACCCTTGTACATTGTTGGTCAGAGTGTAAGTTAGTGCAGCTACTGAGGAAAACTGTATGGAGCTTCCTCAAAAAAATTAAAAATAGAATTACCGTATGACTTAGTAATTCCACTACTCGGGTATTACCCAAGGAAAATGAAAACATTAATTCAGAAAGGCATACACCCCTATTACGTTTACTGCAGGATTATTTACAGTAGCCAAGACACGGAAGCAATCCAAGTGTCCATCAATAGATGGAGAAAAAAGATGTGGCATGTATACGATGGAATAGTACTCAGCCGTAAAAAAGAATGAGATCTTGGCATTTGCAACAGCATGGATGGACCTAGAGAGTATTATTCAAGTCAGAGAAGGACAAATTCCTTGTGATTTCACTTCTATGTGTCATCTAAAAAAGCAAAATGAACAAAAAAACCAGAATCAGACCCTTAAATACAGAGAACAAACTGATAGTTGCCAGAGGGAAGGAAGTGGGGGAGCGAGAGAGCAAAATGGGGAAGGGCAGCAGGTGGCACAGTCTTCCAGTCATCAGTGACTAAGTCCTAGGGAGGACAGAGAAAGCATGAAGTATAGGGAACATAGTCGTACTGCAGTGGCGCTGTATGGTGACAGATGGGAGTACATTTGTTGCAAGCACAGCATAATGGATAGAGTTGTTGAATCACTGTTTTGTACACCAGAAACTAATATAACATTGTGTGTCAACAAAGCTTTGATATAAAATAAAGATACGGATAGCTGGGACCCGTAATCGCAGGCTCTGATTTAACTGGTCTGCTGTGTGGCCTGGGCATACCACATGATCCAGCCTTACTGCTGAGTATATATATAGATATATATATATTTTCTTTTTTTTCCCTTTTTCTTCTTTTCTTTTTTAAGTAGGCTCCATGCCCACCATGGAGCCCAACATGGGGCTTGAACTCATGACCCTGAGGTCAAGACCGGAGCTGAGATCAAGAGTTGGATGCTTAACCAACTGAGCCACCCAGGCGCTCCTGGGTATATGTTTTTAAAAACGTTTTTTGGGCTCATGTATAGTTGATGTGGCCAGAACTACCAGATGGATCTTCTGTTCTTGGAGGGCTATCCTTATTCCGTATCTGACAACCTGTTGACTCTTTTCCTCTCCTCACCACAGTGAGGCAGCCAAACCCCAGTGGTAGGGAGGGCACAGCAGCGAACCAGAAGTTCTCTCTGGGTTCTCTCCCTTTGGTTACCTGGCATCTTGGGTGAGTCATTGTGCTGTGTGAAGAGAACCAACCCCTTGCCCTCCAGAGATTTCCTACTAGGCTTAGTCACAAAGGTGCTTTGGAGTGCAGGCAGCCTGTAAGTTTTTGTGGTGTTTTTTAAAGTAAACTTAGAATTCGCCCATTCTTACTAAAAAGCCCATGTTGATCTGTGGTCGGATGACACAGGCCCCACATAAAAGTGAAAAGTCTGTTCCTTCAACAGAAAGCGTCGAAGGGGAAAGTAGGGTTCTTACGGGGTGAGACTTAATTGCAAAAGCGAGGATGGCACCACACCTTCTGTGTTGGATCGAGAATGTTCTGACGTTGCCATGATTACTTTTCTCCCTTAGGTTGATGAAAACATGAAAGTTGCACAGAAGCGAGATGCTGTCTTGCAGGGAATGTTTTATTTCAGGAAAGATATTTGCAAAGGTATTACGTTCTCTTGGATTTCTCCGGTCACTTCCTGTGGGCTGCAACAGGCCACTCAAGCGCCTCTGTCCTGTCCTCGGCAGGTGGCAACACCGTGGTGGATGGCTACGGCAAGGCCCAGAACAGCCCGGAGCTGGCGGTGGAGGAGTATGCCCTGATGAGCATAGACACCATCATCAACGGGAAGGTAGGGCCTGCTGCGCGCCCCACTGGCTGCGCCCGTGGCTGGAGCACTAACGACGTGTCCTGCTTCTCGTAGGAAGGTGTGTTTCCTGGGCTGATCCCGATTCTGAACTCTTACCTTGAAAACATGGAGGTGGATGTGGACACCAGATGTAGTATTCTGAACTACCTGAAGCTGATTAAGAAGAGAGCATCTGGTATGGCATCCTTTGCTTTCTTGTTTTAAATCTTAAAGTAGGCAGAACCGTACGATCTTACCATCTTAACGGTTCTTGACGTAGTCTTTTCAAGTATACCGTATTTCATCAGTGCATTCTTTTTCACATTCGAGGTCTCTGCAGTGGAATACACCTTTAAATCATTGACCGTTTAATTAGCAGTGCTTTTCCTCTTACTGGTTCATAAAGCAGCGAGCCATCAGTAAGTGCACAGACAAGGAACTAGAGTATGCAGATTGCCCGGTAGTCACTTTGGGCGGCGGTGTTTGCTGTACCTCGTCCTGGGCTTGCTCTTTGGGGCTAAGGAACTCTAGGTTACAGGAGCCACAGCTAGGACGCCTGGCTCTTCAACCTGTTTCCCATCCAGTGAGCGCTCCAGAACCCCTCTTTTTTTGATATCACATTGATGGTGCCTAACAAGGGCCTGGCACAAGGGGGCCGTCAGCTGTAAGAGTAATGGTAATGGCGTCACCATTTCCCTTGAGACTTTCATGAACTTTCTGGAGTCACAAAGGATATACCCCCAAATGGCGTGTCTGCCAGTTCTTCCTTTCATTCAGTCTACTTACTAGTCCTTATTTTCTCCACCTCTTTGATCAAAGATGGTTCTGGGAACTTCAGACCCTACAGTTCCTGAATCAGTTGCAGCTTTTTTGGCCAAATGGGAGGACACTGCTCTAGTACGCATGTTAGCTCCCAGTTTTGGGTTTCTTTCCAGTTTTGTTGAAGAATAATTAACATACGTCAAAGTGGAAGTGGAAGGCCTATATGTAGCATGACGGTTTGATTGACACATATTGTGAAGTGATTACCACAGTAGGCTCAGTTAAGATCCTCTTGTTGTATAGACAGAAGAAAAAGAAAATTTCTCCTTGTGATGAGAACTCCTAGGATCTACTGTCTTACGAACTTCCACGTCGCACATCAGTATTAGCTCTAGTCCTCGTGTACGTGACATCCTTAGCGGCTCCCCATTTCTGAAGAGCTGGCAGTGTCCCTGCGTGGGTAACATCGAACCTTGGGATGTGTGCTCTAGTTGCCTGCCTGCAACCTAAAATTCTTCCCCTGGAGGAATTCTTCCAACACCCTGGAAGACCTTTCCCCCAGCCTCTGCCATGTGGGTACACCAGGAGGTCCTACTGATTTTTCTTCAGGACTGTGTTTATGCTGGTCACTAAATGTCAACTTTAAAAAAAAAAAAAAGGTACTTCTATTAACTTATGTTGTCTTAATTTTTTTTCCCCCAGGAGAACTAATGACAGTTGCCAGGTGGATGAGAGAGTTTATTGCAAACCATCCTGACTACAAGCAAGACAGTGTTATAACTGATGAAATGAACTATAGCCTTATTTTAAAGTGTAACCAAATCGCAAATGAATTATGTGAATGCCCAGAGTTACTTGGACCAGCATTTAGGAAAGTAAAATATAGTGGAAGTAAAACTGACTCTTCCAACTAGACCTTCTGCAGAAGGAAACGCACATGACTGTTTCATTGAGGAACTGACTGCAGTACCCCTCAGCCCGTGTGTGGTATGAAGACCAAACCTAGAACAGCACTGTCTGTCGGGCCAGTCGGCCAGAGATGGATTTAGGGGCTTTCCTTCGGTAGGTGGAGCTAGAGTTTATACAGTGTACATGTACATAGTAAAGTATTTTTATGATTAACAACGTATTTTAATAACATTGTATCTAAAGTCATTGTGAACGGCGTGTACATTTCTCAGTTCTTACTCTGGAATACCTACTGTCCGAGCAGTTTTGTAAATGTAACGAACTGGTAACTGTACTATACCTGCATTCCAGAGTTTAAGATGTTTACTGTAAATGTTTGGTTTTTTAAAAGACTTTACCTGGGACCTGATTCACTGAAATTTATCACTTTAAAAACAGTTGTTCTCGTTAATTTTCTGAGCCCCCTCCGTTGTCGTATACTTAAAATCACTATTGAATCCCTTGAAACGCTTCAAGGGTAACCTTGGGTTTCTGGCACCTTGTCTATGATGTTTCTTGTGTAACTGGAATAGCTACCAGCTTGGTCACCCTGCCTCAAGCTTTCACCTCTAAATAAAATCCATTGAACTGAAGGCTGTTATAAAAGGTACTGCTTTGTTTAAATTTGCTGATTTAGGCCTTAAGTTTAAAGAGAAGTCTGTAGGAAGAAAGACTATTTCTTTGAGTTCACCTGTGGTGATTAGGGGGCTGTGATTTTTTTATTTAAAAAAAGGGGCAGAATTGTTTCTCGTCCTGTACATAGTAAGAGTAAGGTCAGAAATGGCACCAGCCCTTCTCTTGTGGCCACTGTTGGTGCTGATCGCTGCCATATATATATACTTCAATTTTCAAATCAGAGGCAGTTGCTGAAGTCTTTGTTTTACTTTTTCTCTAGTTTCCAGTAAACAGATTGACATTCTCCTAAAAACCATTCTAGATTTTACCTGGGGAATATTCCACATAGTGCTTACCTTCTCTATGAAAACCATGAATGAATCATGATGTGCACTAAGTTTTGTGAATCAGGACCCTCCATGTTTAATTGTAAATAATTTAAGTTTACATAATTGTTAGCGCTTTCTGTTGAAGGTTTTTTTTTTTCCACGCCAATTAGTTAGGTCCTAACTGCTTCTGAAATAACTATGTATAGTAGATTATGCAAACTTCTACAGGCATAAATATTTAAACTGTAATGCTAATTTTAAGAAGCCGCGATAAAGCTTCAGCTAAGCCTGTTTGTGTATAAATACTACGCTTTGTGCGATGTTTCATACATGTATTTTGGGGGATTAAAGAATGCCTGTTTTTCATTTGCAGTTTGCTTGTGTAAATCAGATTGTAAAAAGGCAGATGAACTAAAATGTTTGTGGTATGAGGAAATAAACGAATGGAATTAGCATTCTGACAACTCTCGGATGTGTGAGTTCCGCAGCTACAAGGAGGGTGGTGGGGGTTGTTGTAATTAGCCCAGATTTCTTCTGTACCTCAGTTACAGACAAATCAATTTAAGTCTCAAATGACACTTGTCTTTAGTTCTAATGTGTTGTGGCTGGATTCTTCTCTTCCTGAAAACCAGACCACCACTTTCCCTGAGCTTTACCACCTGAGCACAACAGAATTCAGGGTTTTAGGAATAGAACTATAAGCACCGAGAAGAGCAAGAAGGGCCTTCTCCCTGGTGGAAACAGTTACAGCCGAACCCAGACTCTCACTCACTTAGAATACAGCTGGCTGTTACTTAACCCAAAGGCGGCTTTTCCTACCCGTCAGGTCTCCTGGATGAGTAAGAGGTCAGCTTCTGGTCCCAGGATGCCTCTGACCCTGCCATCTGGCTCATCCCTGAGGCTGTTGGTGAGCCTTTCTGTTCAAAATGGAGAAAGCCTGCCTTGGCCACTGCTTTCTAAACCACCCCCCTACACAAACATGAACCACGAAAGGTGTGGAAATCCAGGATGTGGTGTGGGCTTAGATAAGGGGCCCTTTCAGAGCTATAAATAGACTGCTTAATTGCAAGGTTTTTTTTATAGGTGCTGTTAATAAGCTTTTCATTTATTTTAAGGCTTCCTTCCCTTTCCTTAAGCCGACTGAGTTCTACCGGCTGCTTTCTCTTCCATTATGCTTTTGTGTAAATGTTTTAACACTCCTTGTAAACAGTGCTGAACTTACAGGCCAAGAGATACTTAGAAAAATGTGAATTACAAGGGTAGCTGATGAGGTCTGAGTTGGAAAGGCAGAGACGTGGGTAGGTGACCTTTGCTGGGAGGAATACACTCCTCAGACTAATGGTGTTTTTGTTGTAAGTGAAGGCTGAAACTAGCTGGGTAATGCCTGAAGCCCCACTCACTCTTAACATTCTATAAAATGAAATATTACAAAGTTAAGTATGGAAGATGGATTAAGAAAGGGCAATGGTGCATCCAGCTTTGTTTTGATTGCAAGCTATATAACAAAGCTGTGCGAATCCAGACAGTATGGTATTGGCATAAAAACACAGATTAATGGAACAGACTAGGCCAGGAATTAACCCATGCATATCTGGTTAATTTATGACAAAAGAGCCAAGAATATACAATGGGGAAAGGACAGTCTCTTCAATAAATGGTGTTGGGAATACTGAACAGCCACATGCAAAAGAAGGAAACTAGATTACTAACTCGAATTAAAGACTAGACAATTTCTGGTGTAAGACGGCATGGTGATGGAAGACCCTGAACTTACCTCCTCCAGGAAATCAACCAAATCAACACCTATTTATAGAGCAACTCCTCCCTGAAGACCTGGGGGCTCACTGAGCAGTGGCACCACCAAAGCTAGGGAGGCCACATGGAGAACAGCAAGAGCAACAGAGACACCGTAACAAGGGAAAGGCCACCCCTGATGCTGCAAACTGCAATGGGGAAGGACAGTACTGAGGGACCGGGGGCAGATTGATCTTCTCTAGGGCAGAAAAGAAACTGGTGTGAAAAGGGAACTAGAATATAAAGGAACCAGCCCTAGAATCCTGCCAAATGACAGGAGAGCTGTGGAACTCTCTGGGTGGGAGGCTGGTGAGCAGCACAGTTTACATTACCCCTCCACCTTGATAGTGTGGATGGGAGCAGGGTTCCAGGCCCGAGCCGGCCTACTGCCTCAGTGAGCCCTGGGACCCTAGCCCCCAGCAGCCCTGGGTGCTCTAGGGCAGAGGGAAAAAAGCTGCAGTTTATAAGAACAACTGCAGTATGAAGGCTCCAGCCCTAGAAACGCTGGGGGGAGCTGCTGGAACTCTCTCTGGTTTACATTCCCCTTCCACCTACATAGTATGAGCGGGAGCAGGGCCAGACCCAGTCCACCACCTCGGAGCCCCAGCCCCTAGGCCATACCAGATTGAGCCTTTCCACCAAAGTGGCCCCCAAGGTGGCACACACCAGGACACTACCAGTGAACACACATAGCTCTAGCCATCTCACAAAGGTGACACGGGCACAAAGCGTCCTAAAACCTTCCAGGTATGCACCACTTCAGCTCCCCATAACTTGCCAGGACACCTAACCTGCATTCACTTTGCCTCCAGCTGCCCGGCCAGCACACCCCCTGTGTGGAGTGCTCTGGGATTCCTCCAGCCTGGGCCCTGCCTGGGCCCCAGGCACCCACCCGAATGCCTCCTAAGAGGAAGAGGTGGAGATACCCCAGCTTGCACCCACTTCAGCTATCCTGTTGGGGACACTCTTTCCAGAGAGCCCTGAAACTGCCCAGCCTGTGCCCACTTCAGCTCTCGGCATATCCTGGGACCCCCTACTCATGCCAGCCACCATTCCTGCCATCCACACCTCCAGCCAGCCAAAGTCACCAAGCACACACAATCTACACAGATGACAACCGTGCACAAGACCATTCTTTCACATTTAGAAGTAGCTCTCCCACCTAATCCACAGAAACACAAGAAGTAAAGCCAAATGAGACAAGAATATGCTCCAAATGAGAGAACAAGACAAAAATCTCAGAAAAAGAAGTAAATGAAACAGATAATCGACTTGATAAGGAGTTTAAAGTAATCATAAAGATGCTCACTGGACTGGAGAGGAGTGGATGAACTCAGAACATCAATAAGAGATAGAAAATATTTTTTTTAAAAAAACCAATCAGCTGAAGAAAGAATACAAAACTGAAATAAAAATATATTACACAGAATCAACACAGAGCATGCAGAAAAATGGGTCGGCAAATCGGAAGACAAGAGTAATAAAAAGCACCCACACTGAAGAGCAAAAAGAAAAGAATTTTTTAAAATGAAGACAGGTTAAGAGATCTCTTGAACATCAAACACAAACATTCGCATTATAGGGGGTCCAAGAAAGAGGAGAGAGGAAGAAAGGAGCAGAAAACTGAAAGAAATAATAGCTTGGGAATTCCTTAATCTGGGGAAGAAAATAGACATCCAGGTTGCACAGAGAGTTCCAAACAGGCCCACACCATGATACGTGATAATTAAAATGTCAGAGATTAAAGATAACAACTTAAAAAGCAACAAGAGAAAAGCAACTGGTTATATATATAAGGAAATACCATAGGGCTATCAACTGAGTTTTCGGCAGAAACTTTGCAGTCCAGGAGAAAATAGCACAATATATTGAAAGTACTAAAGGAAAAAATCTACAACCAAGAATACTCCACCTGACAAGATTATCATTCAGAATTGAAGGCGAGGATAAAGAGTTTCCCAGACCAAAACAAAACAAAACAAACTTAAAGGGTTCATCACTATGAAACAAGTCTTACAAGAAATATTAAAGGGACTTTTTAAGTGGAAAAGAAAAAGCCACGATTAGAAGAAAATTATGAAAGGAAAAACATTCATGAGTAAAAGCAAACATACAGTAAAGGTAACAGACCAATCACTTACAAAGGTAGTATGAAGGTTAAAAGACAAAGTAGTGAAATCAGTTATATCTAAACATTAGTTAAGGGGATTTTTAAAAGATGTAAAATATGACAACATACATAAAGCATGCAAGAGGGGGAGTAAAAATTCAGAGAAGAACTGCAAAAATAACCAGAAACAATTAGCAAAATGGCAGTTAAATACATACCTATCAATAATTACTTTAAATGTAAATGCCCTAAATGCTCCAATCAAAAGACATGGGATGACTTAATGTATAAAAAAATAAGACCCATTTATATGCTGCCTATAAGAGAGTCACTTCAAACCGAAAGACAAATGCAGCAGAAAGTGAAGGGATGGGAAAGATGTTCCAAGCAAATGGAAGGGGAAAGAAAAAACACCAGTTAGCAATACCTAGACAAAATAGACTTTAAAACAATAATTGCAACAAGATACAAAGAAGGGCATTACATAAGGATAAAGAGATTGATCAGAGAAGAGGGAGCACCTAAATACAGAAACCAAATATTAATAGACATAAAGGGAGAAATTGACAGTAATACAATAATAGTAGGGGACTTTCCAACATCCCACTTACATCAGTGAATAGATCATCCAGCCACAGATGAGTGAAGCCATATGATCACTCATTTATGGAACATAAGAAATAGCAGGAAGACCAGTAGGAGAAGGAAGGGAGGAATGAAGGAGGGGGGTAAACAGAAAGGGGAATGAACCACGAGAGACTATGGACTCTGGGAAACAAACGGAGGGCTTCAGAGGGGAAGGAGTGGGGGATTAGGATAGGCCAGTGATGGTTATTAAGGAGGGCATGTATTGCATGGAGCACTGGGTGTTATAGGCAAACAATGAATCATGGAACACTGTATCAAAAACATCCTAGGATGTACTGTATGGTGACTAACATAACATAATAAAAAATTATATTAAAAAAAATATTAGATTGCAAGACTACTACAGGAAAAAAAAAAAAAGATCATCCAGCCAGATAATAAAGAAGGAAACAGTGTTTTTTTTTTTTTAAGATTTTATTTATTTATGTGACAGAGAGACAGCCAGCGAGAGAGGGAACACAAGCAGGGGGAGTGGGAGAGGAAGAAGCAGGCTCCCAGCGGAGGAGCCCAATGTGGGGCTTGATCCCGGAACGCCAGGATCACGCCCTGAGCCGAAGGCTGACAGACGCTTAACGACTGCGCCACCCAGGCGCCCCAGGAAACAGTGTTTTTAAACAACGTATTAGACCAGATGGACTTAACATATATATGCAGAATATTCCATCCAAAAATAACAGCATATACATTCTTTTCAAGTTCATGGAACATTCTCCAGGAGAGATCACATGTTAGGCCACAAAACAAGTCTCAGTAGATTTAAGGAGATTAAAATCATATCAAGCATCTTTTCATGGCACAATGATATGAAACAGGAAATCAATTACAGAAAAAAACTGGAAAAAAACACAAACGTGGAGGCTAAACAACATGCTACTAAACAACAAGTCAACCAAGAAATCAAAAAGGAAATTTAAAAATTCATCAAGACAAAGGAAAACGAACACCCAGCAGTCTAAAGATCTTTAGGATCCAGTGAAAGCAGTTCTAAGAGGAAAATTTATACAAGCACACCTTGAGAAACAAAAATCTCAAATAATCTAAACTTAAAGGAGCTACAACAACAAGAACAAAACCCAATATTAGTAGAAGGAAGGAAATAATAAAAAACAGAGTGGAATATATGACATAGAGACTTTCAAAAGAAATGGAAAAGATCCATGAGACCAAGGGCTACCTCTTGGAAAAGATAAAGAAAATTGGTAGATCTTTAGATGACTCATCAAGAAAAAAACAGGGAGGATTCATATAAATAAAATCATAAATGAAAGAGAAATAACAATTGATACCACAGATAACAATTGCTATAAAGGATTATTAGAGAATACTACAAAAAACTATATGCCACCAAATTGGACAACCAAGAAAAAATGGATAAATTCCTAGAAATGTATAATCTTCCAAAACTGAATCAGGAAGAAATAGAAAATCTAAATAAACGAATTACTAATAACAAAATTGAACTTGTATATAAAAAACTCCCAACAAACAAAAATCCAGGACCAGACGGTTTTTCAAGTGAATTCTACCAAACATTTGAAAAAGAGTTAATACCTATTCTTCTCAATCTGTTCCAAAATAGAAGAGGAAAGAAAGCTTCTAAATATATTCTATAGGCCAACATTACCCTGATATAAACGCCAAAGACACTACAAAAAAAAAAAGAAAAGAAAAAGAAAACTACAGGCCAATAACCATGATGAATATAGATGCAGAAACCCTCAACAAAAATATTAGCAAACTGCACTCAAAAATACTTTAAAAGGATCATTCACCACAATCAAGTGGAATTTATTCCAAGAATGCAAGAATGGTTCATATTTTCAAATCAATTAACCACATTAACAAAACAAATAAAAATCATGTGATCATCTCAGATGCTGAAAAAGCTTGACAAAATTCAACATCTTTTGATGATGAAAACTCTTAACAAAACAGGTTTAAAGAGAACATGCCTCGACAAGTAAAGACCATGTGTGAAAAACCCACAGCTAACATCATACTCGATGGAAAAACTGAGGGCTTTTCCTCTAAGATCAGGAACGACCACTTTTATTCAACATAGTACTGGAAGTCTTAGTCACAGCAATCAGACAAGAAAAAGAAATAGAAACAATCAAAATTAGTAAGGAAGAAGTAATACTGTCACTATTTGCAGATGACAGATACCATACATAGAAAACCCTAAAGATTCCACGCAAAAAAACTACTCAAAGTAATAAATGAACTCAGTAAAGTTGCAGAATACAAAATTAATACCCAGAAATAGGTTGTGTTTCCATACACTAACAATGAAGTAGAGAAATCAAGAGAATAATCTCATTTACAGTTGTACCAAAAATAATAAAATACCTAGGAATAAACTTAACCAAGGAGGTAAAAAACCTGTACTCTGAAAACTACAAAACACTGTTGCAAGAAATTGAAGATGACACAAACAAATGGGAAGACCTAGCATGCTTATGGCTTGGAAAAATTACTATCATTAAATGTCCATACCACCCAAAGCAATCTATAGATTCAACACAATACCAATAGCATTTTTCACAGAAATAGAACAAAAAATACTAAAAGATGCCAAGTAACCACAGCAATCTTGAGAAAGAAGTACAAGCTATAGGTATCACAATCCCAGATCTCAAGATATACTACAAAGCTATAATAATCAAAACAGTATGGTACAAATACAGACTTATAGGTCAATGGAACAGAATAGAAAGTCCAGAAATAAATCCATTCTTATATAATCTATGACAAAAGAGGCAAGAATATACAATGGAGAAAAAGTTTCTTCAATAAAGAAAGGGAAAGCTGGACACCCATATGCAAATGAATGAAACTGGACCACTTTCTTATACCATATAGAAAATAAACTCAAAATGGATTAAGGACCTAAATGTGAGACCGGAAACCATAAAACTCCTAGAAGAAAACATAAGCAATAATCTCTTTACCATCAAACTTGGCAAACATATTCATGGATATGTCTCTTCGAAGAGGCAAGGGAAACAAAAGCAAAAATAAACCCTTGGGACTTTACCAAAATAAAAAGGTTTTATACAATGAAGGAAACCATTAACAAAACAAAAAGGCAACCTACTGAATGGGAGAAGGTATTTGCAAATGATATATCTGACAAGAGGTTACTATCTAACATATATTAAGAATTTATACAACTCAACACCAAGAAAACAACCAATTTGATTAAAAAATGGGCAGAGGACCTGGATAGACACTTTTCCAAAGAAGACATCCAGGTGGCCAACAGACACAAGAAAGAGGCTCAACATCACTCATCATCAGGGAAATGCAAATCAAAACCGCAGTGGGCTATCACCTTACTCCTGTTTTCATGGCTAGACTCAAAAAGACAAGAAATAACAAGTGTTGGCGAGAATGTGCAGGAAAGGGACCTTTGTGCACTGTTGGTAGGAATGTAAATTGGTGTAGTGACCATGAAAAACAGTATGTGTTTCCTCAAAAAATTAAAAATAGAAATGTCATAAGATCCAGGAATTCCACTACTGAGTATTTACTCAAAGAAAATGAAAACATTAATTTGAAAAGATATATGGACCTCTATGTTATTACAGCATTATTTACAACAGCCAAGATATGTAAGCAACCCATGTGTCCATGGATACAGGACACACACACACACACACACACACACACTGAAATATTGCTCAGCCATCAAAAAGAATGAGATCTTGCCATTTGCAAGAACATGGATGGATCTAGAGGGTATGATGCTAAGTGAAATAAATCGGGCAAAGAAAGACAAATACCATCTGATTCCACTTATATGTGGAGCCAACAAACAAGCAGAAACAGACCCATAAATACAAAGAACAAGCTAATGGTTGCCAGAGGAGAAGGGGTGGGGAGATGGGAAAACTGGGCTCCCGGTTATAGAATGACTAAATCATGGGATATAAGGTACAAGGATATAGTCAGTTATATTGTAGTACTGCATCGTGTGGTGACAGATGGTAGCTACGCTTGAGGTCAGCATAGCATAACATACAGAGTGGTCAAATCTCTATGTTGTACACTTGAAACTAATGTAACGTTCGTGTGTTAACTCCAATTTTAAAAATGATTTAAAGACTTGAATGTTAAACCCGAAACTATAAAACTCTTAGAAAAAAAGGTGGTAAGCTTCTTGACATAAATTTTGGCAATGATTCTTTGGATTCGACACCAAAAGCAAAGGCAGAAAAAGCAAAAGTAAACAACTAGGTTTACATCAAACCGAAAACCTTCTGCGTAGCAGAGTAACCGTCAACAAAATGAAAATACAACCTACTGAGAGAAAATATTTGCAAATCTTATATCAGACAAAATGTTAATATCCAAACTCTATAAAGAACTCATACAATTCAATAGAATAAAAGCAATCTGACTTAAAGACAGGCAGAGACTACTGGGTATATATCCCAAAGATACAGACGTAGTTAAGAGAAGGGCCATATGCACCCCAATGTTCATAGCAGCATTGTCCACAATAGCTAAATCGTGGAAGGAGCCGAGATGCCCTTCAACAGATGACTGGATTAAGAAGATGTGGTCCATATATGCAATGGGATATTACTCAGCTATCAGAAAGAACGAGTTCTCAACATTTGCTGCAACATGGATGGGACTGGAGGAGATAATGCTAAGTGAAATAAGTCAAGCAGAGAAAGACAATTATCACATGGTTTCACTCATTTATGGAACATAAGAAATAGCAGGGAGATCAGTAGGAGAAGGAAGGGAAGAATGAAGGGGGGGTAAACAGAAGGGGGAATGAACCACAAGAGACTATAGACTCTGGGCAACAAACTGAGGGCTTCAGAGTGGCGGGGGGTGGGGATTGGGATAGGCTGGTGATGGGTATTAAGGAGGGCACGTATTGCATGGTGCACTGGGTGTTATACGCAAACAATGAATCATGGAACACTACATCAAAAACTAAGGATATACTGTATGGTGACTAATATAATGTAATAAAAAATTATTTAAAAAAAATAAAGACGGGCAGAGGATCTGCATAGACATTTTCCCAAAGGAAATAGACAAATGACCAACAGGTACATGAAAATGTATTCAACAACACTCATTGTCAGGGAAGTGCAAATCAAACCCATGGTGAGATATCACTTCATTCCTGGTAGAATGACTCTTACCAAAACGACAAGAAATAAACGTTGGCGATGACGTGGAAAGAAAAGATTGCCCATGAACAGTTGGTGGAAGTGTAAATTTGTGCAGCCACTATGGAAAACAGGATGTGGAGGTTCTTCAAAAAATTAGAACTACTGCTGCCATATAATCCAGAAATTCCATGGGTGTAGATCTGAAGAAAATTGAAACACTAACTTGAAAATTAAAACACTATCTTCACATCCTCACCACCACGTTCACTGCAGCATTCTTACAATAGCCAAAACGGCAATGCAACCTAAGTGTCTTTCGGTGGATGAATGAATAAACCAAGTATGGTATACACACACAACGGAATATTAGTCAGCCATAAAAAGAAGGAAATACAGCCGTTTGTGACAACATGATGGACCCCGAGGGCATTGTATTAAGTGAAATAAGTCAAAGAAAGAAAGACAAAATACAGTATAATCTCACTTCTATATGGAATCTTAAAACACACATATACCTACAAACTCATAGAGAACAGAATAGTGGTTGCCAGAAGTAGGGGGTAAGGGGCGGGAGAAATGGATGAATGGGGTCAAAAGGTAAACTTCCAGTTATAAAATAAGTCATGGGGATGTAATGTATAGCATGGTAACCGTTGATAATACTATACTGCATGTTTGAAAGTTGCTAAGAGAATAGATTAAAGTTCTTATTATAAGAAAACTTTCCTGTAACTATGTATAGAGACAGATGTTAACTAGACTCATTATAGTAATCATTTTGCCATATACATATGAAATCATTATGTAGCACATGTGAAACTGTTACGTGTCCATTATACTTCAATTTAAAAAAGGAAGAGCAATGTACTATAACACAAGGATGGAAAAGATCTGTTACAACATGAATGAATTTCACAAGTATCATGTTGAGCAGAGAAGCAGATTTTTAAAAAGAAGAATATACACTGTATGATTGAATTTATAAGCTCCAGAACAGACAGCACTAAGTGACAATTATCCAGCCCCACTAGTGGTTGCCTCTGGGTGGGAGTGGACTAGTACCGACTGGAAAGACATAAAAGAAACGTCTACAGTGCTAGACTCGCTTCACATCGTAATCAAGGTGATGATTCATGGCTATAAATGTGTTTTAAAATGACTAAGCTGTACACTTAAGATGAGCTTACTTTTTATGTATGTTATATACTTTTTATGTACTTTTTAATATACTTTTTATGTACTTTAAAATATACTTTTTATGTATGTTATACCTCAGAAAGGGAAGAAGTGGGTACGAATGATTTAGAAGGAACTTCTGAGCAAAAACTAGCTCTCAAACTGAATCACTGCATTTTTTTTATATCTTTGAATCCATTATGCTTCCACTGTGCCCTCCTGCCCCCCCCCTGCTTAGGACAAGGAATACCTTCTTTAAACCCATCAGAGAAATGGACGGCTTGGGTCCGTAACAAAGCGTTGTGTTTTCAAGCACAGGTCAGCAATCGTGTGAGTCTACTGCTGTGAACAAATTAATTGATCAGAGCACAACCTTTCAAGGCTTGAAACAGAGCAAGCTTCCCTGTAAAAGCAGCATCTCTGTGACATTTTTACCTTTAGTTCTCCTCTCCTTCTTCACCCTCTCCTTTTACAGAATCCATACCACCTTCCTCATAATCCTCTCAAGGGCAGCCATGTCCTCACGGGGCTCAGAAAACCCTCCTTCCTCCATGTCCTCACCCACATACCAGTGAACAAAGGCACGGTTGGCCTACGTCGTGTCAAACTGGTGGTCCAGGCGAGCCCAGGCCTCAGCGATGGCCATGGTGTTGCTCAGCAAACACACAGCTCGCTGGACTCTGGCCAGGTCTCCACCGGGTGCCACAGTGAGAGGCTGGTAATTAACGCGCACTCTGAAGCCGGTGGGGCACCAGTCCACGAACTGGAAGGTACGCTTGTCCTGATGGTGGCTATGGCAGCACTGACACCTTTGGGAACCACGTTGCCACGGTACAACAGGCAGCAAGCCACGTATTTACCATGGCGAGGGTCACATTTCACCATCTGGTTGGCTGGCTCGAAGCATGCGTTGGTGATCTCTGCTACAGAAAGCTGTTCATGGTAGGCTTTCTCAGCAGAGAGGACGGGGGCATAGGTGGCCAGAGGGAAGCGGATGTGGGGATAGGGCACCAGGTTGGTCTGGAATTCTGTCAGATCAACATTCAGGGCTCCATCAAATCCGAGGGAAGCATCCTCCATCACAGAGGACACAATCTGACCTATCACCCTATTCAGGTTAGCATAGGTTGGGCGTTCAATATCAAGGTTTCTATGACAGAACTCATCGATGGCCTCGTTGTCTACCACGAAGGCACAATCTGAATGCTCCAGGGTGCTGTCGGTGTTGAGGATGGAGTTGTGGGGCCAACTACAGCTGGAAACCTGGGGGCCTGGGTAAATGGAGAACTCCAGCTTGGACTTCTTGCCATGATCGACAGACTTTCCATCAGCGGGAGGTGATGGAACTAGTTCCTCCTCCAAAGCTGTGGAAACCAAGAAGCCTGGAAGACTGTGCATTGGTCAGCCAGTTTCTGAATTCGGTCCAAGTCATGGTCAGTGATCTCCTTGCCGATGGTGCACTGTGCCTTTGGGCATATTGGGGACATCTTCCTTGCCTGTGATGAGCTGTTCAGGGTGGACAAGCTGGCAGCAGGTGCCAGGGTGAACTTCATCAATGACCGCGGGTTCCAGGTTTACAAACACTGCCCTGGGCACATGCAGGCCAGTGCCCATCTCACTGAAGAAGGTGTCGAAGGAGTCATCTTCTCCCCCAGTGGTCCTGTCACTTGGCATCTGACCATCTGACTGGATGCCATGTTCCAGGCAGTAGAGCTCCCAGCAAGCATTGCCAGTTTGGACCCCACAGCCTGGCCACTGTGGATGGAGATGCATTCACTCATGCTTGCTGTTTTGTGGCTGCCAAGCCAACGGCGGGGAGGAGGAGGACACTGTTGCTTCTTACAGCAGGACGCTGAGGTGGTCTGTGCAAGAGAAACTGCCTCCACATGCCCTCTTCATGAAAGCTGTTATGTGCTGAAGTTCCTAGGAAATTTGTCAGGACTGGGTTCAGAGGGGCTACAAGTCCTTCTAGCATAAAGCAAGAGCATAGACTTGAGTTCAAATCCTCATATTTATACATATTAGCAAGGGGACGTTAGGCAGTTTGTAACTTCTTTGTCTCTATTTCATCTGTAAAAGACGCATGAGAATACTTTGCCGAGTTGCTATGAGATGGAAATGAGATAATGCGTGTAAAGGCGAAGTACTTCAACTGCACAGTGTCTTTACTACCTACTCTTTAGCCCGAGAGAGTCAGGGGACACTGTTGTATTAAAGATGACATAACCTGCATCTCCCTGCTACCAACATATTTTTTTAATGGTCTTTGAGATATTTTACCTTGCCAAGAATCCAATGGAGAAGACAGCAGGGAAAAAAAAAAACCCAATTGTATCCATAACTTCGGAACTTAAATTTCTGGGGGAAAATGAAACATAAGCATGTCCTCATATGTTTTTCTATCCTTAGTTATCACCTTGCAAACACAGTCCTGGTGAGTTACCTAGAACCTTTTTTTTCTCTTTCCAAAATAAAACCCTATCTCCTGAATTCCATTGGCTCTCTTGTAAAGCAGAGGAACTTGGCATATTCAAGAATCTTGGTTGCAAGTGACAGAAAACCTTGTACCAACTGGCTTTCAATAAAACGGAATTATACGGGTTTGCATCACCAGAATATCCGAGAGGTGGACTAGTTTCAAGGACAGATTTTTGGGCGCTCACATGCCTCCAGGTCCTGCTGTCTCCATCCCTTTTTGCTTCCCCTTACCCACAGCAGCTGCAGCAACTCCAGGCATACATCTCATCACTGGGAGATCCCAGTGGAAATGAGCATAAGCCCATAGGAAAGTCTGGGTCTGTCTCTGATCTCACCAAGAATCATGATGTGCTTTAACAGTCAGGAGACTGGTTTCTAGTTCTGACAGTATTCCTAGAATTTGCATGATGTTGGGGAGTCATTTGCTCCCCCCCAATCCCCTCCTCACCACGCCTTAATTGTCTCATTCGCAAAGTAAAGGGATGAAATTTCAGTGCTATCTCCGGTCTGTTCCAGAGTGCATACTTCTTCAGTTTTTCCACAGTAAAGGCTTTTTCCTCTGGAGTTAAAGAATAGTGCCCTCTGATGGTCTAGTCTACACTTGCCTTTTTATTTAGTTTCATTGGTTTACAAACATTTTCGAATTCACAAAGAGAAATAGTCTGAGCAAAGTTACTGTGAAACGAAATTCCATATTGAAATCTTATTTCCACTCTCATTTTAAAATGGAAAAAGGCTTGTATTCTAACACAAGCAGTTAAATCTATGGGTTTCACTCTCATACCATACACAAAGATAAACTCCAAATGGATGAAAGACCTCGATGTGAGACAGGAATCCATCACAATCCTAGAGGAGAACATAGGCTGCAACCTCTTTGACATCGGCCACAGAAACTTTTTTCATGACATATCTCCAAAGGCAAGAGAAACAAAATGAACTTGTGGGACTTCATCAAGATAAAAATCTTCTGCATAGCCAAGGAAACAGTCAAAAAAAACTAAGAGGCAGCCCAGAGAATGGGAGAAGATATTTACAAATGACACTACAGATAAAGGACTGGTATCCAAGATCTACAAAGAACTTCTCAAACTCAATACACAAGAAACAAACAAATCAAAAAATGGGCAGAAGATATGAACAGACACTTTTTCAATGAAGACATACAAATGGCTAACAGACACATGAAAAAATGTTCAAAATCATTAGCCATCAGGGAAATTCAAATCAAAACTGCATTGAGATACCACCTTACGCCAGTTAGAATGGCAAAAATTGACAAGGCAGGAAACAACAAATGTTGGAGAGGATGTGGAGAAAGGGGATCCCTCTTATACTGTTGGTGGGAATGCAAGTTGGTACTGCCACTTTGGAAAACAGCGTGGAGGTCCCTTAAGAAGTTAAAAATTGAGCTACCCTATGATCCAGCAATTGCACTACTGGGTATTTACCCTAAGGATACAGACGTAGTGAAGAGAAGGGCCATATGCACACCAATGTTCATAACAGCATTGTCCACAATAGCTAAATTGTGGAAGGAGCCGAGATGCCCTTCAACAGATGACTGGATTAAGAAGATGTGGTCCATATATACAATGGAATATTACTCAGCCATCAGAAAGAATGATTTCTCAACATTTGCTGCAACATGGACGGCACTGGAGGAGATAATGCTAAGCGAAATAAGTCAAGCAGAGAAAGACAATTATCATATGGTTTCACTCATTTATAGAACATAAGAAGTAGGAAGGTCTGTAGGAGAAGAAAGGGAAGAAGAAAGGGGGGGTAAACAGAAGGGGAATGAACCACGGGAGACTATGGACTGTGGGAAACAAACTGAGGGCTTCAGAGGGGAGGGGGGGTGGGGGAATGGGACAGGCTGGTGATGGACATTAAGGAGGGCACATATTACACGGTGCACTGGGTGTTAAACGCAAGTAATGAATCATGGAACTTTACATCAAAAACTAGGGATGTACTGTATGGTGACTACCATGATATAATAAAAAATATTATTAAAAATAAATAAATAAATAAATAAATAAATAAATAAATAAAGCAGAGCCAAAGATACAGATAATACTTGCAAAATCCAAAGAATTGTATCTAACACTTAGACCAATAAATTTAAAATTTTAGAAAAAAAAAAGCTATGGGTTTCTTATATATTACTGTTTTAGCTGTACCCACACATTTTCTTGGGTGGTATTTTCTTTGTTCACATTTTTAATCTCTCATGATTTCTTTTTTTGACCCATGTGTTATTTAGTGGAATGTTACTTCATTTCAAAATCTTTGGGAATTTTCTTGATATCTTTTTTATTATTGATATCTAACAATTCTTTTTTTTTTTTAAGATTTATTTATTTCAGAGAGAGAGAGAGAGCAAGTGGGGTGTAGGGGCGGAGGGAGAGGAGAGAACCTCAAGCAGACTCCCCTGGGCCCATCTCCCAACCCTGAGATCATGACCTAAGTTGAAACCAAAAGTCAGATACTTAGCCGACAGAGTCACCCAGGCGCCCAATGTCTAACAATTGTGGTCGTAAAATAGTCTGTGTGATTTAAAGCTTTAAATTTTAGACTTGTCTTATAGCTCTTTCCCGATGAGTACCCCATGTTCACGTGAAAAGTGTAGGTGACCTGTGCAGGGTGTGGTGCTCTTTACTACTTCGAGTTTTTATAATACTCAGCTCTTCTGAATCCTTCGTCCTTCCTCTGTCTGCTTTACCGTTGACCACTGAGAGCAGAGTGCTGAATCTCAAAATATGACTGGGGATTTGTCTATTTCTCCGGTTAGTTTTGTCAGTTTTTACCACATAAACTCTGGTAGCAATTACTTTCACATTTAGGATCGCTAGGTCTCCTTAATGAATTGACCCATTTGACAAAAGAAAATGTCCCTTTTTATCTCTGGTAATACCCCTTATTTTGAAGTTTATTGTGTCTGACATTAATATAACCACACCACCTTTCTAATGATTAGTGCTAGTGTAATAAATATTTTCTGGCATTTTACTTACAACCTATCTATGATTTTATACTTAAGGGTGTCCCTTGTAAATACCTCAATAGTTGGGTCTTTAAAAAAAAATCTGTTTAGGGGCGCCTGGGTGGCACAGCGGTTAAGTGTCTGCCTTCGGCTCAGGGCGTGATCCTGGCGTTCTGGGATCGAGCCCCACATCAGGCTCCTCCGCTATGAGCCTGCTTCTTCCTCTCCCACTCCCCCTGCTTGTGTTCCCTCTCTCGCTGGCTGTCTCTCTCTGTCAAATAAATAAATAAAATCTTTAAAAATAAATAAATAAATAGATAGATAGATAGATAAATAAATAAATAAAATCTGTTTAAATTAAAGGTCATAGTCCACTAACATTTATTGTAATATAATAATCGATATGGTCGGGTTTAAGTGTATCATCTTGTTATTCATTTCCTAGTTGTTTTAGCTGCACTTTGTTCCTTCAGTCCTGCTTTCTTGCCATCTTTTAGCATCCCACCTTATCTCTATCGACTTCGTTCTTTTTTTAATGATTCCTCTTTCTGCGTCTTTTAAATGATTACAATATGCATGTCTAACTTATCATGTTTGACATGGATTAACACTGTCAGTTCATATATAATGTTAAGAACCATACCACAGTGTAGTTTCATTTACTTCCTACCATTCTTTGTGGTGGTGTTGTCATGTATTTTATTAGTACATACATTACGCTACCCATAATCCGATGTTGATATTTTACTCTAAAAGTAAAGTGTTGGGGCGCCTAGGGTGGCTCAATCAGTTAAGCATCTGCCTTTGGCTCAGGTCATGATCTCAGGGTCCTGGGATTGAGCCTGGGCTCCCTGCTTAGCCCGGAGTCTGCTTCTCCCTCTCCTTCTGCTCCTCCCCCAGCCCCACCCCCGCTCACGCTTTCTGTCTCTTTGCACTCGCTCTCTCCAATAAATAAATGAAATCTTTAAAAAAAATAAAAGTAAAATGTTTTTAAGGCCTTATATCTAAAATATATAAAGAACTCTCAAACTCCACAGTAAAAAGGAAATAATCTAAATTATAAAAAGGACAAAATATATGAAAAGATGTTTCACTAAAGAGGAGAGAGGCAGACGGCCAAAAAGCATATGGGAAGGTGTTCAACATCATTTGTCACTGGGGGCATGCACATTAAAACCACAATGAGATATCACTACATGCCTCTTAGGAAAGCTAAAACAAAAAATAGCGATAATACTAAATGCTGGTAAGGATGCCCCCAAACTGGATCACTTGCACATTGCTGCAAAGTGGTGCACCCTGGAAAACAGCTTGGCAATTTTTTATAAAACTAAGCATGTAATTGCTGTTCTTACCCAGCAACACTCTTGGGCACTCGCCCCAGAGAAATGAGAACTTATATTTACATAAAACCTGTACACGAATATTCATAGCAGCTTTATTCCTAGTAGCCAAATACAGGACACAACCCAGATGTCCTTTGAGGGGTGAATGGTTTAACAGTGATACATCTATCATCAAATACTACTCAACAATACAAAGGAACAAACTACGGACCTAAGCAACAATCTAGGTGAGTCTCCATGAATTACACTGAATGAGAAAAGCGCAGTATCAGTTAGTGGTGGCCAGAGTTTAGGGATGGGATGGAGAGAGTGGAGGAGAGGACGGGGTATGGTCATAAAAGAATAGTACCGGGGTCTTTGTGGATGCTGGGTCTATTCTGCTGCTAGACTGTGACAACAGATCCATGGACCTGTACAGGTGATACAATTACGTAGAACTGAAAACACACACATACATGAGTATAAATAAGACTGGGGAAATCTGAATAGGATCGATGAATTATATCAACGTCAATATCCTGGTTGTGATACTATACTACAGTTCTGTGAACTGTTTACACCGGAGAGAACGGGGTAATAGGTACACGGGATCTCTCTGTATTATCTCTTGTAACTGTATACGAATCTATAATTTCATCCAAATAGGGGCCCCTGGGTGGCTGAGTCGGCTGAGTGTCTGCCTTCAGCTCAGGTCATGATCCTGGGGTCCTGAAGTCGAGCCCCTGAATCAGACTCCCTGCTCCGTGGGGTCTGCTTCTCCTTTGCCCTCTGCCCTTCCCCTGCTTGTGCACTCTCTCGCGCTCGCGCTCTCTCTCTCTCTCGCTCTCTCATAAAGTCTTAAAAAAAGAAAAAAGGCAATTGTGCATGTACCAGGAGCTATAAAAAGATAACAAATGTCTTTATTATCATGGAGACAGAGTTAGGAAGCCAATGGTTTTGGAGCTGGCAAGGCCTGATTGGTTACACCCAGGAAACAGCTTAACCGTGAGAGGTGGACTTTGTGGTCTGGTAATCAAGCTGGTCAACAGTAAGAGCACCGTTCTAAATGCCTGACACGCAGCTTCTCCTTGGGTCCGTACTACAGCCCTTGAAGCAGGATGCTATTATCAGGGCTATTTTGCAGGTGAGGAAATCAAAGCACAGTCAGATTAAGTAACTTTCCCAACTCATTAAAAGAGAAAGAAAGAAAGGAAGGAAGGAAGGAAGGAAGGAAGGAAGGAAGGAAGGAAGGAAGGAAGGAAGGAAGAAAGAAAGAAAGAAAGAAAGAAAGAAAGGAAGAAAGAAAGAAAGAAAGAAAACCCAGGGCGGTCCTGTTTTGGCCAGTCTTGAATGATATTTCAGCAGTATATAAACGGCACTAGGTTATTTGTCAAGATGTTGGGTTCTAATTGCAGTATGCCACTGAGTCGCAATTTTAACTTGAGAAGTGATGCGACCACTTGGTTCCCCCATTTGAAAAAAGAAATTGGAGTACATTTCTAGAATCCTCACCACATGAGCATTCTATATTTTTATGATTCCCCAATTCTAGAATGAATGGGAAAAAAAATGTTTTCCATCCCCATTTTGACAGTTAAACTCATCTCCAGTGACATTGCTCCTTTCCCCTTTTTCTCTCATTTCAGTGTTTGCCGAACATCCACTGTAGGCTGTAGGTTGAGTATTCGGTTTTATTTGAGTTCTTGATGCCCCCCCCCCCCCTTTCTCTACCTCTCCCTGCAGAAGGCTTCCCTAATGTCTTTAGTCATGGCAAATTTCAGATAACATAGCAATCATTCACTGAGTGCAAAAGATGAAACAGCCTATGGCATTTAGTCAACACAAAACCCAGTGAAATGGTACTAACATCACTTTTTTCTATTTGTGGCTTAGAAAATGTAAATGTCTGAGTTAAGGACAGTCACAGATCGTGGAAGGTTGAGGCAGGTCTCAAACCGTAACCTACACAACTCAGACACACCTGGCAACATTGTCTATGCCTTGAAACCTTCCAGAAGGTCATTTTTTAAGGAGGCGGATTACTGCATTATGATTTAAAAAAAAAAAAATTCTTACTTTCCTTTCTGAAACTTTACATTTGATAACCAAACATTTTGACAAAAAGCACCTTGGAATTCCAGCAGCCCCCTTAAGGTGGCAGTATAAGTATAGCCCATGTCTGTGCAACCTTCCGCGTCAACTGGCAAGAGATACACTTCTGCAAATGAGCTTTGGGTCAGTTCTGGAGTTATGTAAAATGTAAAATTAGGGCACTGCGCATGGAAAAAAAAAAAAAGAGTTTTGAACATCCAGGATATTGACCCCAGAGAAATTCAACCAACTTGCAAAACAAAGACAATTACTTCCTATGGGGACAAAACAAAGCACCTACTTATTGCTGCCTGCTCATTTGATAACTGGCCTTGGTCGTCTTCCAGCAGCAAACACAATGGCCCTAGCCACAGATGTTTTCCCATTTCCTCTGCCCCCTTGAAACCAAGAGTTTGAGAATAGTCTATTTCTCCTTTCTTGATTTGCTCCAATGGTTGTAAACAAGGGAATCACTGGCATATAGAAATGATATATATTTTTCTTTAATACATATGAATCCCTGGCTTGGGACTAAATGAAAAAAAAAAAAAAAACAAAAAAGAAACAATGATTCAGCCAAGGTTCTCAAAGTGTTTGGTCAAGACAAAGAACAACCAGGTAATAAACATTTATAGAGTTACATCCAAGTATAACAGATATCTCTGGGCTGTCTGCCCAGCACATGACTGTGTTTGGGGAGAAATGTCTCATCAATCTACAAAATGAGTTCCCAGGAACCATGCTTTTACTTCATGACTCTCGGTCATAGCTGATTGAATTAGAGGTAAACACGTGACTCCAGAGGAGGTGACATATTGGCCGGCCGGAAGTCAACTGCGTTCTCCCCTGAGGACTCTAGCTAAGAGACAGAGGTGTACCCTGAGTCCCCTCATGGGTGGAGCATTAGGGAGAAAGCCCAAGGACTCTTGCTGCTGAGGCCCTGGTTGCTTAACCTTCCTCAAATCCTAGGTGGTACCCTAGGTGGTTTTTGCTGAAGCTTATTTTGAATGGGTTTCTGTTACATGCACTTCCTACGAAACACACCAAAGTCCTGCGCAAAGTCCAGTGAGAAGATAAGAAGGAATGTATGACTTGTTCCCTGACCCCCTGGGACTGGGTAATCTTCCTTGCTAGTGAAGAGAACTGGGGTTCTGGAATTCAACCCAGCTCTATCACCCTGAGAATGTCCTTATTTTCTCTCAGAGCCTTAGCTTTGTTCTCAGTAAACATGGAAATGATAACATCTGCCTAATAAAGTCATCTCCACCAGGCCGTGTTCAGCTGGCCAGGTACCTGGCTCACAAGAGATGCTCAAGAAATGTCGGCCTCCACTCTGCCTTGTAAGCAGGTCCTTTGGCTGGTCTCAAATGCAAGTCACACAAACACTGTGGAGTTTTTAATATGAAATAAATTTGTCACACACACACACACGCACACACACACACACACACACACACGCACGCACACACACGCACACACACGCACACACACACACACGCGCACACACACACACGCACACACACACACACACACGCAATACTGGCTGTTTAGCCAAGAATAGATTATCGGTTTGGAACCTGCCAGGGCAGAGAGGGGGGATCTCTGCTCCTAAGAAATAGCCTTGTGGACAATAAGATTGAGGCCTGATTTTTGACAGAAGAGATGTGAGTAGTTCCTATATTTTAAGCCAAAGTTGAAGGTTGAGTAGAAAAGTCTGGAGGAACCCTTGAGCCCCCATGCTTGGGAATACTGGAGCAAGGAGAGTGTAATCCTCCTAACTGGATGGCTTCTCCCTCCTGCTAACGGTCTCTCCTGGGAAGAAAACGTTCACATGATCAACTCATTCTCATGAAAGAGCCAAGTATGGGTACCCTTCTCTAGGCATTTTCAAAGAAGTTAGTGAGAATAACACAAACAGAAAAATAATCTACTCATGGAATTTCAGGCATCATTGGGGGAACCTTTCTTCCTAGGATAGCTTTAAGTCACCCCATTATAGATGGGACACTAGATCATCTGCTGTGTCTAGAGAAAAGACTCCCAGGCCCCGGAACTCCTGGGATGTCACTTAAGTTCTCACTGCCCTGTTACAGAGCAAACATTGACTATGCAATGGTAAATTGCATCTGGAAGCCAACATTCATTGACCATCCACTCAATGGCAGGGACTGTTGAACTGGAAATGCAGCATGACCAAGACAGACAGGTCCTCCCCCTCAAAAATTCTGTGTGAGTACACACCACGTGTTATACATAGGCCTTACGACTCAGATTTTTTTTAGAGTCCAGCTTCCCTGGTTTCATTCCTGAGTTCAATGGAGAACACAGAAGAGCTGTTTCCTGAAAGCCCTTTAAAACAGTGGGGCACGAATATTTCTCTACACTATTCCTTTTAAAAACTAAAACGCAGAAAGCAGAACACATTTTCACCTATTTCCCTGCTGAAGGTTGAATAGCTTTGCTACCCCAAGGGTTCCAACATCAATAGACACTGCTGTCACTTACCAGGTATTATATGCCTAGTCGGGCCCCACAGTCTGGCTGTCCAGGTTGCATAGGTATGAAGGTGGCAGACTTGCTTGTGAGCATGCATGAGACAGCCTCTAAGAACATACTGAAGTATTACTGGAACTTGCCATGAAGCAAAGGCCAACAAAACATCGTCTACACTATCAAACAGAGAAAAGCAACATTTTCAAAATTAAAGGACTATGTGTAAATAAGATTCCCTCTGAAAAAGTAAACAGGATGTGAAATAAGTATCCAGGCTTGCTTTGGTATCACAATGCTCACCAGAATGGTATCTAAAATCTTTTAGGCTTTTTTTCTCTCCCTAATTAATATATGCCCCAAATAAAGCAAGTCTGAGTTTGGTCAAGAGAGCTTAAGATTGCATTCTTTGATAGATGAAGAACAGATGAATTTAACACACTGCTAAGCTTTAAAAAAAAAAAAAAGAAGAAGAAGACTAAGGAAGATCCTCTCTTCTTATTTTCTATCTCAGAAAAGCCCCTGGTAAGAGGAAGTTACTATTAGTGAAGTGAATGTGTAGTATTACCAGAGTCACTTACAATAAATCAGCTGTTTGTGTAGAGGACACCAGCTTAAGAAATCATTTACCTGAGATTTACTGAAACAGTAATACAGAGTTGATTAACACATACTTCGTATGTTATGTGTATATACTATATTCTTAATGTAAGCTAGAGAAAAGGAAATGTTATTTTCTTTAATTAAAATATCATTAAGAAAATCATAAGGAAGAGAAAATACATTGATAGTAATGTACTTACTGAAAAAATCCACATATAAATGAACCCATGCATTTAAACCTATGTGGTTAAAAAGTGAACTGTATTTACAAATATCAAATCATTATGCTGTACACCTGAAAGTAATATAATGCTATATGTCCATTATACCTCAACAACAAAAAATTATCCTCAATGAAAAAAAAAGATATTCAAAAGACGATTACAAATTTTAACTTGATGGAAAAATTATATCAAAACATCATCAAAAAGTAGAAAGATGAATAGGTAACTGGGTAGAATATTTGCCACAATATGACAAAAGGCAAATGTCCTTAACATATAAAGAGTTCATAAACACTGAAAAATAAGATATTAAGACTGCACAGAAAAGGTAAAGAAGATGAAAAACTATTCATAAAAGAGATAAAGCATAGATAGACGTCCCGTGTTCATGAATTGGAAGACTTAATATCATGAATACGTCAATACTACCCAAAGTGATATACAAATTAACAAAATTCCTATCAAAATCACAATGGTGTATTTTTGCTGGAATAGAAAATCCATCCTATAATTCACATGGAATCTCAAGGCACCCTGAATGGTCAAAACAATCTTGAAGAAAAGGAACAAATTTGGAGGTCTTATATTTCATTATTTCAAAACTTATTACAAAGTTGTAATATCTAAAATGATGTGGTACTGGCAGAAAGATGAATATTTAGGCCAATGGAATAGAATAGAGATCCTGGGAATAATCCCTCACATATATGGTCAAAGGATTTTTGATAAGGGTGACAAGACCATTCAAAAGACAAAGGACAGTTCTTTTAGCAAGTAGTGCTGGAAAAACTGGATATTCGTGTGCAAAAGAATGAAGTTCTACTCTTAACTTACACCGTATGCAAAAATCAACACAAAATGGATCAAAGACCTAGTGTAAAATCTAAAACTATTAAACTTTTAGAAGAAAACATAAAAGAAAATCTTCATGACATTTGGGTTTGTCAATGATATCTTGGACATGAAACCAAAAAGTAAAGCCAACAAAAGCAAAAATAGCCAAACGGGACTATACCAAAAACTTCTGTGCATCAAGCTGCAGGCAGGCTTCATAGCCAACAAAGTGAGGGCCACCTCTGCTCACCAGAATGCCCACAGAAGTCACACTGAAACTTGTAACAGTAGGGCCTGGGGCCACCCTGCCCACCAGCACGCCTAGCGCAGTTGCAACCAGGCTTTGCAGTTAGCAGGGCTCTGCAGCCATCTGGGCCAAGTTCTTCCCTGCCCACCCATGCACCTGTAGCAGTCCCAGCCAGCCCACATGCCACTATGCCCACCGCAATTGAAGCTATGCTACAACATAAGGTCACACATAGCCCACACAGAGGAAATTCCTAGAGCACCTGGCTCTGCGGGTTAGGAAGGATATTGCTCTTGGCCCCACAGGAAATCTTTATAAGGCTACTGTTTTAAGACCAGGAGACATAGCTAAACTACCTAATACATAGAAACAAACACAGAGAGTCAGGCAAATGAAGAAACAGAATGATATTTGTTCAGGCTAAATCTCTCAACAAAGTGGGTTTAGAGGGAGCATACCTCAACATAATAAAGGCCATATATGAAAAACCCACAGCCAATCTCATATCAAATGGTGAAAAATTGAAAGCTTTTTCTCTAAGATCAAACCAAAGAATAAGACAAAACCTCAGAAAAATAACCATATGAAACAAAGATAAACAATTAACTTGATAAAGAGTTCAAAGTAATGGCCATATAATGCTTACTGAACTCAGGAAAAGAATGGATGAACACAGTAAGAGCTTCAACTAAGAGGTAGAAAACATTAAAAATTACCAATCAGAGCTGAAGAATATAATAGAAATGAAAAATACATTATGGAAAATAAAGAGCAGTTTAGACGATCTAGAAAAACAGATCAACAGTCCGTAAGACAGGGTAGCAGAAATCACCCAAACTGAACAGTGAAAAGAAAGCTTTATTTTAAAAATGAAAATACTTTAAGGGATCACTGGGACAACATCAAGCATACTAACCTTGCATTATAGGGGTCTTGGTAGGAGGGGAGAAAGAAAGGGGCAAAAAATTATTTGAAGAAATAGATCTTAAAACTTTCCTAACCTGAAGAAGGAAACAGACATCTAGGTTCAAGAAGCACAGAGTCCCAAACAAAATGAACCCAAAGAAATGCACACCAACACATACTATAAATGAAATGTCAAAAATTAAAGAGGGAATGAACTATTTCACGCAAATGGAAATGAAAAGAAAGCTGAGCAATACATCAAATAAAATAGACTTTAAGACAAAGATTATCACAAGAAACCAAGAAAGGCACTACAGTGTGTTATCTAACTTGAATTTGAATAAACACTTGAAATAAAAAAAGAAAGACATTACATAATGATAAAGAAATCAATCCAACAAGAATATATAACATTAATAAATATTTATGCATAGGCGTACCTAAGTATGAAGCAAATTTAACAGAGGCAGAGGGAGAAATTGATAATAATATAATAATAGTAGGGAGACTTTTAACACCCCCTTACATTAATGGATAGATCATCCAGGCAGAAAATCAATAAGGAAACGTCTTTGAATGACACATTAGACCAGATGGATCTAACAGATACTAAAAAACATTCCATCCCAAAACAACAGAATACACATTCTTTCAAGTGTACATGGAACATTCTCTTGGACAGGCCACATCTTAGTCCACAAACAAGTCTCAGTAAATTTAAGAAGACTGAAATCATCTTGTGCTTCTTTTCTGACTGCAATGGTATGAAACAAAACATCAACCCCCCCCCCACAAGCTGGAAAAAACACAAACACATGGAGGCTAAACAACATGCTACCAAATAGCAAATGGGTCAATGAAGAAAGGAAAGATAAAATCAAAACATACTTGGAGACAAATGAACATGAAAACACAACAGACCAAAATCTTTGGGATGCAGTGAAAGTGGTTCTAAGACAGACATTTATAGTGATACAGGCATATTTCAGTAACAAGAAAAATCTCAAACAGTATAACCTTATACCTAAAGGAACTAGAAAAAGAACAAAGTCCAAGATGAGTAGAAGGAAAAGAGTAATAAAGATAAGAGCAGAAATAGAGACTAAAAAAATAGAAAAGATTGGGGGCGCCTGGGTGGCTCAGTCGTTAAGCGTCTGCCTTCAGCTCAGATCATGATCCCAGGGTCCTGGGATCGAGCCCCACATCGGGCTCCCTGCTCAGCGGGAAGCCCTGCTTCTCCCTCTCCCACTCTGCCTGCTTGTGTTACCTCTCTCGCTCTATCTCTCTCTGTCAAATAAATACAATCTTTTTTTTTTTAAAAGATTTTATTTATTTATTTGACAGAGATAGAGACAGCCAGAGAGAGAGAGAACACAAGCAGGGGGAGTGGGAGAGGAAGAAGCAGGCTCCCAGCAGAGGAGCCTGATGTGGGGCTCGATCCCATAACGCCAGGATCACGCCCTGAGCCGAAGGCAGACGCTTAACCGCTGTGCCACCCAGGCGCCCCTAAATACAATCTTTTAAAAAAAATAGAAAAGATTGATGAAACTAACAGTTGTTTCTTTGAAAAGATAAACAAAATTAACAAACCTTCAGCCAGAAAAAAAGAGAAAGGGTCTAAATAAGTAAAAACATTTTAAAAAAGAGAAGTTACAATAGACACCATGGAAGTATGAAAGATTATAAGAAACTACTATGAACACTTACACACCAACAAATTAGATGACCTAGAAAAAAAAAGAGATAAATTTCTAGAAACATACACTATTCCAAGACTTAATTAACAAGAAATAGAAAATGCATCAAGTGGGATTTATTGTAAGCATACAAAGATGGTTTAATATTTGCAAATTGATCAATATGATACACCATTTTAACAAAATGAAAATGAGCAATCATATGATCATCTTAATAAATGAAGAAAAAGCATTTGACAGAATTAATTTGTTCATGCTAAATCTCTCAACAAAGTAGGTTCAGAGGGAACATACCTCAACATAATAAAGGCCATATATGAAAAACCCATAGTCAATCAATATTGTTAAAATGTTCATACTACCAAGCCGGATGTGGGGCTCAATCCCAGGACCCTGGGATCATGACCTGAGCTGAAGGCAAACGCTTAACCAACTGAGCCACCCAGGCGCCCATGATCTTTCTTTTAAACTCTTTGTTAGGTATACTGCTTATCTCTGTTTCACTTGGTTCTTTTTCTGAGGTTTTGTCTTGTTCTTTCATTTGGACCATATCCTCTGTGTCCTCATTTTGCTTGACTTTCTGTATTTGTTTCTATGAATTAGGTGGAATAGCTACTCCTCCTAAACTTGAAGGAATTGTCTAGTATATGATCATCGCCTGTGTAGGCTGTGTGTGCCTGGTGACTTTGGCTGGCTGGCTAGTGCTGTGGCTATTGTGGGCATGGGGTCATGGATAAGACACTCCATGCGGGGGCTGACCCTGAAGTGGGTATGGGCTAGGTGTTGCATGGTGCTCAACACAGGGGAGGACCCTGGCTGAGACAGGTGTGGGCTACAGTGTTAAGGGTGTGCAATGGTAGAGAGGCTGGATCTGAGGCAGGGTGTGGGTCAGGGGGTCCTGGCCACTTCACACGAGGTGTGTCTTTGTAGAGTGGCTATAACTGAGGTGGGCCTGGACTGGGGGTTTCTAGAATGCTGCACACAGGGAGCTCCTTGGTGGGGTGAGTGGAGCTGAAGCAGGCATGAGCCAGGAGGACTTAGAGCACTCTGGACTGGGAACTCTAGCACCCAGCTGTCTGGAGCTTAAGTGATATGGGTCATTAGTGTTCCCTCTGCCCCTCCCCCACCGCTTGTGCTCTCTCTCTCTCTCTCAAATAAATAAAATCTTAAAAAAATAAAAATAAAATAAAAGAATGATATAAATGAATGAATAAAAGATTCACCAGACTGGAAAGAGGAGTAAAAGAGCTCAGTAAGAACTTCAACAAAGAGATAGAAAATATAAAGAAGAACCAATCAGAGTTGAAAAATACAGTAACTGAAATGGAAAACACACTAGAGGGAATCGACAGTAAATTAGAGGATGTGGAAGAATGGATCAGTAAACTGGGAGAGAAGATAGTGGAAAGCACCCAACCTGATCAGTAAAAAGAAAAAAGAATTTCAAAATATGAAGATAGGTTAAGAGATTTCTAGGACAACATCAAGCACATAAATATTCACATTAAAGGGGTCTGAGGGGGCGCCTGGATGGCACAGCGGTTAAGCATCTGCCTTCGGCTCAGGGCGTGATCCCGGCGTTATGGGATCGAGCCCCACATCAGGCTCCTCCGCTATGAGCCTGCTTCTTCCTCTCCCACTTCCCCTGCTTGTGTTCCCTCTCTCACTGGCTGTCTATCTCTGTCAAATAAATAAATAAAATCTTTAAAAAAAAATAAAGGGGTCTGAGAAGAAGAAAAGATAAAGAGGCAGAAAACTTATTTGAAGAAATAATGGTTGACAGTTTTCCTAATCTATGAAGGAAACAGACATTGAGGTTGAGGAATCACAGAGAGTTCCAACAAGATGAACCTAAGGAGGTCCACACCATGACACATAATAATTAAAATGTCAAAGTTAAAGACAAAGAGAGAATTTTAAAAGCAGCAAGAGGGAAGCAAAAAGTTATCTATACAAGGGTAACTCCATAAGGCCATCAGCTAATTATTTCAGCAGAAACTTTGTAGAACAGAGGGAGTGGCATGATGTATTCAAAGAACTGAAAGGAAAAAAACCCTACAATCAAGAATATTCTAGCCACCAAGTTTATCATTCAGAATGGAAAAAGAGATAAAGAGTTTCCCAGACAAACAAAAGTTAAAGGCATTCATCATCATTAAACTGGTCTTATAAGAAGTGTTAAAAGGACTTTGTTAAGTGGTGAAGAAAATCCCATAATCAGAAGTAAGAAAATTATGAATAAAAAGATGTAAAATATGACAACATATATATAAAACATGAAGACGGAGTAAAAAGGAAGTTCTTTTAGAATATATTATAACTTAGTGGCTATCGACTTAATATAGACTGCCATATACCTATGATGTTATATACAAACCTCATGGTAACCCCAAACCCCAAACCTATATTAGATACACAAAAAATAAAAAGAAAGGAAGCCAAGCACAATACTAAAAAAAGTCATTACCATAAAGAGAGGAAGAAAAAAAGAAAGGGAGAGAGAAGAACTACAAAAACAACCAGAAAACAGTTTACAAAATTGCAGTAAGTCCATACCTGTCAATAATTACTTTAAATGTAAGTGGTATAAATGCCCCAGTCAAAAGACACAGTGTGGTGGAATGGATTAAAAAAAAAAAAAAGACCCATCTGTATACTGCCCACAAGAAACTCACTCCAAACTTAAGACACATAGAGACTGAAAATAAAAGTATAGAAAAAGATTCTCCATGCAATGGAAGTGGGAAAAAAAGTGGGACTGGCAATATTTATATCAGACAAAATAAATTTTAAAACAAAGATTGCAACAACAGACAAAAAAGAGTGTTACATAAAGATAAAGGGACAGATCCAGCAAGAGGATATAGTAATTGCACATGTCTACACACCCAACGTTGGAGCACCTAAATAAATAAAGCAAATACTAGCAGACATAAAGGGAGAGATTCACAGTGATACAATAATAGTAAAAGACTTTTAACAACCCATTTACATCAGTGGATAGGTTATCCAGGCAGAAAATCAATAAGGAAAGAGTATCTTTGAATGACACATTAGATCAGGTGGGCTTAACAGATATATACACAACATTCCATCCAAAAACAACAGAATACACATTCTTTAAAGTCCACATGAACATTCTCTAGGAGAGATTACATGTTAGGCCACAAACAAGTCTCAATAAATTTTAGAAGACTGAAATCATATCATGTATCTTTTTCAACGGCAAATGTAGTATGAAACTAAAAATCACACATACACATACAAAACTGGGAAAAAAAACCCACAAATGCATGGAAGGTAAACAACATGCTACTAAATAGCCAATGGGTCAATGAAGAAATAAAAGACTAAGTAAAATTTTTATAAAATAAAATAAAATTTAACACATTAAAAAAAAAAAGAAATAGGTGAAGGGGATTAAGAGTGCATTTATTGGGCGCCTGGGTGGCTCAATCGTTGAGCGTCTGCCTTCAGCTCAGGGCGTGATCCTAGCATTCTGGGATCGAGCCCCATGTCAGGCTCCTACGCTGGGAGCCTGCTTCTTCCTCTCCCACTGCCCCTGTTTGTGTTCCCTCTCTCGCTGGCTGTCCCTCTCTCTGTCAAATAAATAAATAAAATCTTAAAAAAAAAAAAAGAGTGCATGTATGATGAGCACTAAGTAATGTATAAAATTGTTGAATCACTATATTGTACACCTGAAACTAATGTAACACTGTATGTTAAAAGAGAAAAAAAGAAAATTATATCCAAGAAAGGAAAAAATGAATTTAAACAAATAAAGAAATAGAGAAACTGGAAAAAAAAATACATGGAGACAAATGAAGATGAAAACACAATGGACCAAAATCTTTGGGATGCAATGAAAGTGGTTCTAAGAGAAACATTCATAGTGATACAGGCCTACCTCAAGAAACGAGAACATTTCAAATAAACAAGGTAACCTTATACTAAAGGTATACCTAAAGAAAAGTAGAAGAAAGGAAATAATAAAGATCAGAGTAAAAACAAATGACATAGAGATCAAAAAAAAAAAAAGATGAATAAGAGCTAGTTCTTTGAAAAGACAGACAAAATTGGCAAACTTTTAGCCAGACTTACCAAGAAAAAAGAGAGGACACAAATAAATAAAATTATTAACAAAAGAGTAGAAGTAGCAAGTGATACCACAAAAACACGAAGGATTGTAAGAGAAAACTATTAAAAACTATGTGCCAACAAATTGGACTACATAAAAGAAATGGATTCATTTCTAGAAACATAAAATCTTCCAAAACTGAATGAGGAAGAAATAAAAAATTTAAACAGATGAAATTGAATCAGTAATAAAAAAAAACTCCCAATGATCAAAAGTTTAGGACCAGATAAATTGACAGGTTAACTTCTATCAAACGTTCAAAGAACAGTTAATACCCATTCTCCTTGATCTGCCCCAAAAAATAAAAGAAGGAAAGCTTCCAAATACATCCTAGGAGGCCAGCATTACCTTGATACCAAAACCAGACAAAGACACTACAAAAAAACAAAAATACAGGCCAATATCCTTGAACAGATACAAAAGTCTTCAACAAAATATTAGCAAACCACATTCAACAATACATTAAAAGGATCATTCACCATGATCAAGTGCAATTTATTTCAGGGTTTTGAGATGGTTCAATATTCACAAATCAATGTGATACACCACATTAACAAAACAAAGGATAAGAATTATATAATTATTTCCATAGGTGCAGAAAAGGCATTTGAAAAAATGCCACATCTGTTCATGATAAAAACTCTAAACAAAGTGGGTTTAGAGGAAACATACCTCAACATAATTTGGCCATATAAGAAAAACCCACAACTAACATTATGGTCAATAATGCAAAACTAAGAGCTTTTCCTTTAAGATCAGGGGCAAGACAAGAATGTCTACTCACCACTTTTATTCCACATAGTACGGCAAGTCCTAGCCACAACAACCAAACAAACAAAAAAGAAAAAAAGGAAGAAAGAAAGATAGGGGGGAGGAAAGGGCATCCAAATTGGTAAGGAAGAAGTAAAACTATGTGTCAATGACATGATACTATACACAGAAAACCCTAAAGACTCCACCAAAAAACTATTTGAAGTAATGAATGAATTCAGTGAAGTTGTAGGCTACAAAATTAATATACAGAATTCCGTTGTGTTTCTGTATACTAATAACAAAGTAGCAGAAAGAGAATTTTTTTAAAAATTCCATTTATAATTGCACCAAAAAACTACCTAGGAATAAACTTAACCAAACAGGTTAAAGACTTGTACTCTGAAAACTATAAGACATTGATAAAATAAATTGAAGATTACACATAGAAATGGAAAGATATTCCATGCTCATCGACTTTAATATTGTCAAAATGTTTATAGTACCCAAAGCAATCTATAGTTTCAATGCAATCCCTATCAAAGTACTAACAGCATTTTTCACAGAACTATACCAAATAAAACTGAAATCCATATGGAACCAAAAAAGACCCCAAATAGCCAAAACAATCTTGAGAAAGAGAACAAAACTGCGGTATCACATCCCCAATTTTAAGATCTACTATAAAGCCGTGGTAACCCAAACCATATGTTACTGGCACAAATGTAGACTCTTAGATCAATGAATCAGGCTAGGGAGCTCAGAAATAAACCCACACTTACATGATTAATTAATCTACAACAAAGAGGCAAGAATATACAATGGGGAAAATAATTTTCTTCAATAAACGGTGTTGAAGAAAACTGGACAGCAATATGCAAAAGAAGGAAACTGGACCACTTTCTTACACCCTACACAAAAATAAATTCAAAATGAATTAAAGGCCTAAATGTGAGGTTAATAGAAAACACAGTCAGTAAACTTTTGGACACTGGTCATAGCGGTATTTTTTTTGGATATACCTCATCCATGATGGGGAACAAAAGCAAAAATAAACAATTAGGACTACATCAAACTAAAAAGGTTTTGTACAGTTAAGAAACTATCAACAAATGAAAAGGCCACCTACCCAATTAGAGTTGAGTAGATATTTGTAAATGGTACATCTCATAAGGGATTAATATTCAAAATATATAAAGAATTCCTACAACTCAACTTGAAAAAAAAAACCAATCTGATTAAAAAATGGGCAGAGGATCTGAATAGACATTTTTCCAAAGGCATACAGATGGCCAACAGACACATGAAAAGATGTTCAACATCACTAATCTATGAGGGAAATGCAAATCGAAACCACAAAGCAGTACCACCTCACGTCTGTCACATCTGTTAGAATGGTCGGTATCAAAAAGACAAGAGATAACAAGTGTTGGCAAGGATGCGGGAAAAAAAAATCTTGTGCGTTGTGGGTAGAAATGAAAATTGGTGCAGCCACTGTGGAAAATGGTATGGAGGCTCCTGAAATTAAAAATAAAAACACCATACAATTAAGCAATTCTACTTCTGGTTATTTTTCTGAAGAATATGAAAACACTAATTTGAAAGATATATGCACTCTTAATTTCGTTATAGCATAACTTACAATAACCACATTATGGAAGCAACCTAAGTATCTATTGATAGACGAATGAAAGAAGATGTGTATAACTATAAATGTATATATATATAGATAGAGATATACACATCTTCTCTCCCATTGTGAAAACATGAATAAATCTAGAACATATTATGCTAAGTGAAGGAAATTAGAAAAAGTGAGGGAAGTTAGGAAAAGACAAATACTACGTGATTTCACTTCCACGTGAATCTAAAAAACAAAACAAATGAACAAAACATTCGGAGAACAAACTGGTGACTGCCGGAAGGGAGAAGGGTGGGGGGATGTGCAAAATAGGTGGAGAGGCTTAACAGGCACAAACTTCCAGTTATAAAATATTTAAGTCATGGGAATGTAAAGTACGGCTCGGGCTTTATTGTCCATAATATTGTAATAACTGTGTATGGTAACAGATGATACCTAGACTTACGGTGTATACCTGAACCTAATGGAATATTGTATGCCAACCGTACCTCAATAAAACCAAATCAAAACCAAAATAGCCCCAAAACACTGCATTGCTGTTCTGCCTGCCCTCGCCAAGTTCCAGGTGATAGTCTTTGTATTACCTTCAACACTTAAAGGTTGGACAATTTCAGTACAAAGTAAATAATCAAAGCTATAGGCCAATAAACACAACAACTTAGAAAGAAACCCTGGAATCAAAGGAAACAATAGAGTGAGAAGGCAACCTACAAAATGAGAGAAAATACTTGCAGATCTTTTATCTGGATATACATATTCATTACTGCTCTGCAACAATAACAAAAACAAACAATGATTAATCAAAAAATAAATAAATAAAAATGGGCAAGGGGCTTGAATCCACAATTTTTCAAGGGAGATATACAAATGGTCAACAACCAGGAAAAGATGCTTAACATGACTTATCATTAGAGAAACGCAAATGAAAACCACAATGAGATACTATCTCACACCCATTAGAATGACTACAATTTAAAATAAACAAAGAGAAAACGAGTGTTGGCAAGATGTGGAGGAAGGGGGCGCACCGTTGGCCGTATTATGAAATGGTGTAGCTGTCATGGAAAACATGACCGTTCCTCAAAAAAATTTTTTAAATAAAATTACCTTATGATCCTGCAATTTCACTTCTAGGTATATATCCCAAAGAATTGAAAGCAGAGCCTAGAAGACATATTTTTATACTCATGTTTATTGTAGCACTATTCATAACAGCCTGAAAGTGGGAACAAGCCAGATGTTCACCAACAGAGGGGTGGAAAAGCAAAAGGTCATGTACACATACAATGGAGTATTATTCAGGCCTGGAAGGGAAGGGTATTCTGACACATGCTCCAACATAGATTAAACTTAAGGTTGTTGTGCTAAGTGATGTAAGCCAGTCGGAAAAAGTCAAATGCTGTATCATACCACTTACATGAGATACTTAGAATAGTCAATTTATAGAGACAGAAAGTAAACGGTTGTTGCCAGGGGTCAGAGGAACGGTTAGTTGTTGTTTAATGAACACAGAGTTTGTTTTGCAAGATGAAAAAAGTTCTGGATATTGGTTGTACAACAATCGGAATATATTTAACACTACTGAGCTCTACACTCACAAATGTTTAAGATGCTAACTTTTATATTATGTGTACTTTATCACAGTTAAAAAATTTTTAAATTATTTTAAAATAAAAAATAATAAAAAGGGAAACCTAATGAGTATATGGAAAACTATACAAACTCACTTGTAATCAAGGAAGTGAAAATTAAAATGGGATCAAATTTTATGGATCAAATTAGCATTTTTAGGGTGTCATACGTGACACCGACATAGATAAAGCAAAATGGGCACTTCCTCATACCCCATAGCACTGAGCCTAAGAGCCTTAAAATATTCATATCTTTACCGAGGGAGTCTATTTTTAGGAATTCATTCTGAGAAATACAGAGTGCTTATATACATAATGTATATTTATATGTATTAAGATGTCTCTTCACAGTGTTATTTATAATAAAGAAAATTAGATAACCCAAAGTCTACCAACAAAGAAATGGTTTCAAATGTTAACATATGGAATAAATGTTATATAGCATTTTGCAACCACTAGAAATGATATTTGTGAACAATTTCTAATGACATGAGAAAATGGTTAGGATGCAATTTTAGTACATGAAATAGGGCATAGAACTTAATATGTGATTTATCAGTGATGCAATAAATTTAGTGAGCAGAGTACAAAGAATGGAAACAATTTGAGATGTGTACAATGATTTCTTCTGGTTGGCCAGACTTAGGGTGATTTTATATCGTTCCTTATACTTTTTTTCTTTTTCTAATGGATCTACGGTCATTCAAGGCCCTCAGTGGAACATGTGATATTTACGTTCGGTTACCTACCAGCTCTGTTAGCCAGTGGTTCTCAATGAGCTGACCTTAGGATTAATATCAATTAGCTCCTTCCAGGTCTCAAGTTCATATCTGTCTCCTAGACTCAAGTTGTGAGTCCTAGCAATATTACTTTATTTTTATTTTGTTTCATTTACGTTTATATGCAGTAAAATACAGACACAAGATTATTACAATTGTTAATGACACGCTGGTTTTTTTAGGTAAGAGGAATATATATTCCTGACAATATTACCACAATTTTTATATTGCCGTAAATAAGCTTTTCTCAGCTTTGTTCTAAAGAGAACCTTTCTGAAAAGCATTATCAGAGAAATCACTGAGAAAGGGGTTCCATTATAAAATAAGTTTGGGAACCTTGCTACTTCTTTTGCTCTAAAACTTATTTCACCATGAACTTCTGTTACCAAGCAATGGCTGTGAAACTGTGTTTCCCAGGAGCCCATTTGTGGAGTGCTACGGTACTAGTGTGATAATAGAACACTGGTATACATGAGACTATGTTTCTTGGAAAAAGTAGGGTTTTTGTTTCTGCTATAATATGAGCTAAAATACTTACTAGATGAATTCAGTGGTGTCATGGGCTGAATCATGTCCCCCCAAAATCATATGTTGAAGTTCTAATCCCCAGTGTCTTAGAGTATGACTCTATTTGGAGATAAGATCTTTAAAGAGCTGTTAAAAAGTTAAAATGAGGTCATAAGGATGAGCTCTAATCCAACATGATTGGTGTTCTCATAAGAGGAAATTTGAACACTGACACCTATGAAGAAGACCTTGTGGAGACAGAGGGAGAAGACAATGACCTGCAAGTCAAGGAGAGAAGCCTTTGAAGAAACCAACTCTGCCAACACCTTAATCTTGGACTTGCATCTCGAACTCGGAGAAGTTTTATTGCTGTGGTTTAAATCACCCAATCTGGGGTGCCTGGGTGGCTCAGTCATTAAGCATCTGCCTTCGGCTCAGGGCGTGATCCCGGGGTCCTGGGATCGAGCCCCACATCAGGCTCCTAGACTGGGAGGCTGCTTCTTCCTCTCCCACTCCCCCTGCTTGTGTTCCCTCTCTCGCTGGCTGTGTCTCTCTCTATCAAATAAATAAATAAAATCTTTAAAAAAAAATAAATCACCCAATCTGTGGAACTTTGTTATGGCAGCCTTAGTAAATGAATATACATGATACACCACTGTTTGGGTGGAAGCAGGAGGAACATGATAGGAGTGGCAGGAAGTCCCCTGGTAGGGAGGAATACTTGACTGCTGATGTTGCTTAGAATTCTGGGAGCATGGTGATAGGAGCCGAGATGCCCTTCAACAGATGACTGGATTAAGAAACTGTGGTCCAGGAGGATAAGTTAAGATGGCGGAGGAGTAGGTGACCCCTTTTTCAGTGGTCTCCTGAGTTGAGCTGGATAGGTACCAGACCAGCCTGAACATCCACGGAATCAGCCTGAGACGCAGGAAGATACATCTGGATCTCTACAAATGAACATCTCCAGCGCTGAGTATTGAGGTACGAAGTGGGGAGCTGTGAAGCCGCACACAGATATTGGAAGATAAACGGAAGGGGGAGGGAGCTGCCAAGTTCGGGCACCGGGAAGCGGTAGCCACCTGCATGGGGGAGCGGGCGGACTCACGGACCGGCACCCGCGAGAGAGCAGACTGAGACCATGAGCCAGGGAACACGTGCCACCAGACTGAAAAGGAACTCCGGCGCGCTCACTGGATCCAGACTGAGACCGGGAGCTCCGGGAGCCCACGGGGGTGGCTGGCGGCGTTAGAAACACACAGGACAGAGACCCGCCAGCCCTGGAAGTGAGGGCAGGGACACCAAGTGTGGGGCGCACATCCCCGGATGCTGCAGGGTTGAGTAGCACCAACAGAAACAGAGTTAAAGTGGCCAGAACATCAGTGGAGAACGGTCTGCGATCCCTCTGTTCCGAGACAGAGGCTGAGATTCGGCTATTGCTGCTCTGACTCTCAGAAGAGGCACAGCAAACCACCAGGGAAAGCCGCCAGAGAACAAAAGCCCAGAAATACCGGCTCACAGTGTGCCCGTTCCCATGCCCCCTTGCAGGGGACACAGAGACTCTACCCAAACAGGGTTGCCTGAGTATTGGCTCGGCAGGCCCCTCCCCCAGAAGGCAGGCTGAAACATCAAGAAGCCCGCATCCTTAAGGTCCCTATAAAACAAGTGCACACTGCCTGGGTCCCGGTCAATAATTTGGGCTCTGGACAACCCCGCAACCTCTCCTCATCAGAATGACGAGAAGGAGAAATCCCCCCCAGCAAAGAAAAGACGATGAGTCTGTGGCCTCTGCCACAGAACTAATGGATATGGATATAACCAAATTATCAGAAATGGAGTTCAGAGTAACAATGGTCAAGATGATGTGAAGACTTGAAAAAAGCATTAACGAAAATGTTAATGAGAATATAGAATCTCTAAGGGTGGAAATGAGAACGAATCTGGCAGAAATTAAAAATTCTATGAACCAAATGCAGTCAAAACTAGATGCTCTGACGGCCAGGGTGAATGAGGCAGAAGAATGCATTGGTGAATTGGAGGATGGGTTAGTAGAAGAGAAAACTAAAATAGAAACTTGGCTCAAAAAAATCCAATCTAAAGAATGTAGGTTACGGGAGATTACTGACTCAGTGAAACGTTCCAATGTCAGAATCATGGCATCCCTGAGGGGGTGGAGAAAAACAGAGGTCTAGAAGAGATATTTGAATAAATTGTAGCTGAAAAATTCCCTAATCTAGCAAAGGAAACAAGCATTCATGTCCAAGAGGCAGAGAGGACCCCTCCCAAGCTCAACGATGACAAACCTACGCCACGTCACGTCATAGTGCAATTCGCAAATATTAGATCCAAGGATACAGTATTGAAAGCGGCCAGGGCAAAGAAATTTCTCACGTACCAAGGCAAAAGCATCAGAATTACGTCAGACCTGTCTACACAGACCTGGAATGAGAGAAAGGGTTGGGGGAGCATATTTAAAGCTCTTTCAGAGAAAAACATGCAGCCAAGGATCCTTTATCCAGCAAGGCTGTCATTCAGAATTGATGGAGAAATAAAGACCTTTCAGAATTGCCAGTCATTGACCAATTTCATAACCACGAAACCAGCCCTACAGGAGATATTAAGGGGGGGTCTATAAAAGTAAAAAGGCCCCAAGAGTGATACAGAACAGAAAGTCACAATCTATAGAAACAAAGACTTTACTGGCAATATGGCACCATTAAAATCATATCTCTCAATAATCAGTCTCAATGTAAGTGGCCTAAATGCTCCCATAAAACACCATAGGGTTGCAGATTGGATAAAAAGACATGACCCATCCATTTGCTGTCTACAAGAGACTCATTTTGAACCTAAAGATACATTCAGACTGAAAGTAAAGGGATGGAATACCATCTTTCACGCCAATGGACCTCAAAAGAAAGCTGGGGTAGCAATTCTAATATCAGACAGATTGGATTTTAAACTAAAGACTATAGTTAGAGACACAGAAGGGCACTATATTATTCTTAAAGAATGTATCCAACAAGTGGATATGACAATTATAAATATATATGCCCCCACCAGGGGAGCAGCAAGATACACAAGCCAACTCTTAACCACAATAAAGAGACATATAGATAAAAATACGTTAATAGTAGGGGACCTCAACCCTCCGCTATCAGAAATAGACAGAACACCGTAGCAGAAAACCAACAGAGAAACAAGAGCTTTGAATGCCGTACTCGATGGGTTGGACCTCATAGATATATATAGAACACTACACCCCAGCACCAAAGAATACTCATTCTATTCTAATGCCCATGGAACATTCTCAAGAATAGACCATGTTCTGGGGCACAAAACAGGTCTCAACTGATACCAAAAGACTGAAATTATTCCCTGCATATTCTCAGACCACAACGCATTGAAATTGGAACTCAACCACAAGGAAAAATTTGGAAGAAACTCAAGCACTTGGAGACTAAGAACCATCGTATTCAAGAATGATTTGATAAACCAGGAAATCAAAAATCGATTTAAACAATTTATGGAGACCAACGAGAATGAAAACACAACGGTCCAAAACCTATGGGATATTGCAAAGGCAGTCCTAAGGGGAAAATACATAGCCATCCAAGCCTCACTCAAAAGAATAGAAAAATCTAAAATGCAAGAAGCTGGAACAGCAACAGAGGAACAGGCCTAATCCACACACAAGAAAGCAGTTGATCAAGATTAGAGCAGAAATCAATGAATTAGAAACCAGGAGCACAGTAGAGCAGATCAACAGAACTAGAAGCTGGTTCTTTGAAAGAGTACATAAAATTGACAAACCGCTGGCAAGACTTATCCAAAAGATAGAGAAAGGACCCAAATTAAAAATTATGAATGAAAAGGGAGAGGTCACAACCAACACCAATGAAATTGGAAGGATTATTAGAAACTTTTATCAACAGCTTTAAGCCAATAAATTAAGCGATCTGGAAGAGATGGAGGACTTCCTGGAAACTTATAAACTACCAAAACTGAAACAGGAAGAAACTGATTTTTTAAACAGGTCAATTAATTATGAAGAGATTGAAACAGTGATAAAAAACCTTCCAAAAAACAAAACACCAGGACTGGATGGTTTTCCCGGGGAATTCTACCAAACATTCAAAGAAGAAATAATACCTACTCTCCTAAAGCTATTTCAAAAAATAGAAACAGAAGGAAAGCTACCAAACTCATTCTATGAGGCCAATTTTACCTTGATCCCAAAACCAGGCAAAGACCCCATAAAAAAGGAGAATTACAGACCGATTTCCCTAATGAATATGGACGCCAATATCCCCAACAAGATCCTGGCTAATAGAATCCAACAGTACATTAAAAAGATTATCCATCATGACCAAGTGGGATTCGTCCCTGGGATGCAAGGGAGGTTCAACATTCACAAATCTAACAGTGTCATAGATTTTATCCAGAAGGAAAAAGCCAAAAATCATATGATTCTCTCAATAGATGCAGAAAAAGCATTTGACAAAAGACAGCATCCTTTCCTGATTAAAACCCTTCAGATGGGGCACCTGGGTAGCGCAGTCGTTAAGCGTCTGCCTTCGGCTCAGGGCGTGATTCCGGCGTTCCGGGATCGAGTCCCACATCGGGCTCCTCCGCTGGGAGCCTGCTTCTTCCTCTCCCGCTCCCCCTGCTTGTGTTCCCTCTCTCGCTGGCTGTCTCTCTGTCACATAAATAAATAAAATCTTTAAAAAAAAAAAAAAACCTTTCAGAGTGTAGGGATGGAGGGTACATTCCTCAATCTCATAAAAACCACCTATGAAAAGCGTACAGCAAATATCATTCTCAATGGGGAAAAGCTGGAAGCCTTTCCCTTAAGATCAGGAACTCGACAAGGATGCCCACTCTCGCCACTATTATTCAACATAGTACTAGAAGTCCTTGCAACAGCAATCAGACAACAAAAAGGGATAAAAGGTATCCAAATCGGCAAAGAAGAAGTCAAACTGTCTCTCTTCGCAGATGACATGATACTCTATATGGAAAACCCAAAAGAATCCACTCCCAAACTACTAGAAGTTATAGAGCAATCCAGTAATGTGGCGGGATACAAAATCAATGCTCAGAAATCAGTTGCATTTCTATACATGAATAATGAGACTGAAGAAAGAGAAATTAGGGAATCCATCCCATTTACAATAGCACCAAAAATCATACGTTATCTTGGAATTAACTTAACCAGAGAAGTAAAGGACCTATATTCTAGAAACTACAAATCACTCTTGAAAGACATTGAAGAAGACACAAAAAGATGGAAAAATATTCCATGCTCATGGATCGGAAGAATTAACATAGTTAAAATGTCCATGCTACCCAGAGCAATCTACACTTTCAATGCTATCCCGATCAAAATACCAATGACATTTTTCAAAGAACTGGAACAAATAGCCCTTAAATTTGTGTGGAACCAGAAAAGGCCCCGAATCGCCAAGGAATTGTTGAAAAGGAAAAACAAAGCTGGGGGCATCACAATGCCAGATTTCAAGCTGTACTACAAAGCTGTGATCACAAAGACAGCATGGTACTGGCACAAAAACAGACACATACACCAATGGAACAGAATAGAGAACCCAGAAATGGACCCTCGGCTTTTTGGGCAACTAATCTTTGATAAAGCAGGAAAAAACATCTGATGGAAAAAATGGTGCTGGGAAAATTGGACAGCTATATGCAAATAAGTTTCAATATATGGTGCTGGGAAAATTGGACAGCTATATGCAAAAGAATGAAACTTGACCACTCTCTCACACCATACACAAAGATAAACTCCAAATGGATGAAAGACCTCGATGTGAGATAGGAATCCATCAAAATCCCAGAGGAGAACATAGGCAGCAACCTCTACGACATCAGCCACAGCAACCTTTTTCATGACACATCCCCAAAGGCAAGAGAAACAAAAGATAACATGAACTTGTGGGACTTCATCAAGATAAAAATCTTCTGCACAGACAAGGAAACAGTCAAAAAAACTAAGAGGCAGCCCACGGAATGGGAGAAGATATTTGCAAATGACACTACAGATAAAAGACTGGTATCCAAGATCTACAAAGAACTTCTTCAACTGAATACGTGAGAAACAAATAAACAAATCATAAAATGGGCAGAAGATATGAACAGACACTTTTCCAATGAAGACATACAAATGGTTAACAGACACATGAAAAAATGTTCAAAATCATTAGCCATCAGGGAAATTCAAATCAAAACCACATTGTTATACCACCTCATGCCAGTTAGAATGGCAAAAATTGACAAGGCAGGAAACAACAAATGTTGGAGAGGATGTGGAGAAAGGGGATCCCTCCTGCATTGTTGGTGGGAATGCAAGTTGGTACAGCCACTCTGGAAAACAGTGTGGAGGTCCCTTAAAAAGTTAAAAATTGAGCTACCCTATGACCCAGCATTTGCACTACTGGGTATTTACCCCAAAGATACAGACGTAGTGAAGAGAAGGGCCATATGCACCCCAATGTTCATAGCAGCTTTGTCCACCTTAGCTAAACCGTGGAAGGAGCCGAGATGCCCTTCAACAGATGACTGGATTAAGAAGATGTGGTCCATATATGCAATGGAATATTACTCAGCTATCAGAAAGAACGAGTTCTCAACATTTGCTGCAACATGGACGGGACTGGAGGAGATAATGCTAAGTGAAATAAGTCAAGCAGAGAAAGACAATTATCATATGGTTTCTCTCATCTATGGAACATAAGAACTAGGAAGATCGGTAGGAGAAGAAAGGGATAATGAAAGGGGGGGTAATCAGAAGGGGGAATGAAGCATGAGAGACTATGGACTCTGAGAAACAAACTGAGGGCTTCAGAGGGGAACAGGGTGGGGGAATGGGATAGGCTGGTGATGGGTAGTAAGGAGGGCACGTATTGCATGGTGCACTGGGTGTTATATACAACTAATGAATCATCGAACTTTACATCAAAAACTAGGGATGTACTGTATGGTGACTAACATAATAAAAAAATTTTTAAAAAAAGAAGCTGTGGTCCATATATACAATGGAATATTACTCAGCTATCAAAAAGCACGATTTCTCAACATTTGCTGCAACATGGACGGCATTGGAGGAGATAATGCTAAGTGAAATAAGTCAAGCAGAGAAAGACAATTATCATATGGTTTCTCTCATCTATGGGGGATTGGGATACGCCGGTGATGGATAGTAAGGAGGGCACGTATTGCATGGTGCACTGGGTGTTATACGCAACTAAAGAATCATCGAACTTTACATCAAGAAAAATAAATAAATAAAAATAAATTTTTAAAAAAACTGCGTTTAAACTCTGTATGGATAATGTAGACCTTGTTACCTGCACCTGGGTGTGTTGCTCCCTTCGCCATCCCTCATGGCACCCCTTGATTTAACTGAGCCATGGTTTAAACTGCGTTCCCCCAAAAGATATGTTGATGCCCTAATGTGCACTACTTGTGAATGTTACCTTACTTGGAAATAAGTCTTTGCAGATATAATTAAGTTAAGGTGAGGTCGCAAGGGATGAAGGCAGGTCTTAAACCCAAGGGCTGGTGTCCTTATAAGAGAAAGATCTGAAAACACACAGGGACAAAGAAATTTATGAAGATGAAAGTAGAGATTGAAATTGTTCTGCCACAAACCAAGTAATGCCCAGGATTGCTGGCAAGGAAGAATCCTTCTTCCCTAGAGACTTCAGAGAGATCATGGCCCTGCCAAGACTTCGGTTTGAGATTTTTAGACTTCAGAACTATGACAATAAATTTCTGTTGTTTTAAGCCTCCCGGTCTGTTGTATTTTGCTATGGCAGCCCCAGGAAACTAATACAACCAAGAGAAGTTGAAACTTGTTGGTTACTGAAATCAAACAATTCACTTCATATTTCAAAGTTTACCTACCATGTGAAATAACAATTATTACCTGTATCCTCCTAGTCTGAGCTCCTAGTTGACTGACCAATTAGAAAAGATGGACATGTCCTGAATGATCTAGGCAGGCTACCAGCCCCTCTATGGCTCTAGAATGTTCTGTAATGACTCATTACTAAGAAGCACCAAGAAAGAGAAAGGACTTTTCCCAACATCTTTTTGATTCTGTTAGAACTCCATATAATCAGAATATATGTTTCCTGCTATAATTGTCTTACCTTGAACAATGCTTGGCATACAGGAGGAACTCAATAAATTTTGATCAAAGCAATGAATGAACACATAATTCCCACAACGTAAGATGAGCACTACCCATTCACACCTCTGTTTCTCATCACTTCATTGACTTTCTTCAGTCAGATCAAGCACTGTTCTAAAATCACTCTTTCTTCATAGCAAAGAAAACTGAGGTGCAGTTTCCAGTCTTCACCCTCACAAGTAAGGCAGATCTTCGCCTGTCCCACCTGACCTCCCAAACCTCTAAGGTGGCCTCTAGAAACAAATATCAAGTTGCCTCAGAGAAGCCTTCAAGCATCCTGTATGGCTGTGACGCCTGAAGCCTGATCGGCCGATGCCCTTGCTGAGACCAAAGCATACTTGGTTGCTGGTGGATGTGGGATGCAGTGAAAGTCAGCTCCAACTGTGGCACAAATTTGTGAGGTGCCATCTTGGTTCATAACATGGAGAGAATTCCCTGTTCCATATATAGGAGATTGACCTATGACTCTTGGCCTGCGCTGTTTTGGAGAGTGCTGGTGTGGAAACAGCAATGAGATAATTTAACAGAAATAAGGTTGCATCAGGCCTGTGAGAACAGGCTCTCCTCAGAGAGAAGATTACGGCATTTGTCAGACTCCAGCCTTGCTGCCTTCAAGGAGCCTGGCACTTTGGGGTATCTTCTCTCTTTTGTCCATAGTTTCTGACCCAAACTGCTCATTTGTTAATAAGCCTTTTTCTCTTCCTTCAACCTCCCCACTCTGAGGGCCCAGGCATCCATCCTGGTGCATAATTTCTTACACCTCAGGGAGCAGTAGCTTCCCAGGCCTTTGCTTCTGAGCTCAGAAAAGAGAACAAATGGTCACAGAAGAAATCATATGGGGCCTGGACAAACTGTTCTCTTTGCCAATGATACTGGATCTGAACTAACCCCCCGCTGTCAGAACCTGCTATCACACCAGGCTCACTTCTTGCCCAGAAGACAACTTGAAGCCACACTGCAAGGGGGACTGGCCTGGTGATGGACACGTGTACCTTCACACACGTGGACCTGACCTCCCTCACAGGCTCATCTCTCCTCATGCTGACTCCACCAGGATCAACTCTTAGACACTCTCTCAAAGACATGAGGCCAGCCCCTCCTCTGCATTGTTGCATGTGCTCTTTCCTCTGCCTGGAACTTTTCTTCCTCCTTCTCTGTTGAATAACTCTTCATTTTTCAAAACTGAGGTCAGTGTCTCTTAAAGTCCAAAATTCTTACTTTGGCTTGCAAAGATTACAGTGACCTGATCTCAGCTCCTAACACTCTCTCATCTCACTCTACTCAGATCACCCTGGGCTCCCTCCTGTCCCTTGAGCTTCCAAACACACCCTGCCCCAGGACCTTTGGACATACTATTTCCTCTGCCTGATATGCTCTTCTCCACACTATTCACATAACTCACTCCTCATTTCAGTCTTCTTCCTACATAGATGGAGCTCTCTCAGGAAGCCATTGCTGACCCCTATGTAAAATAGTGTGTGTCCCCTCCTACAGACACATCATCATGCTCTGTCCACCCCCACATTTGTCTTCATTGCACATATCACAATCTGATTCTTTTTTTTTATTTTTTGGAGGGAGAGCGCATGCATGCAATCAAGGGGAAGGGCACAGGGAGAGGGAGAGAATCTCAAACAGACTCCACACTGAGCATGGAGCCCAACATGGGGCTCGATCTCATGACCCTGAGATCATGACTTGAGCCAAAACCAAGAGTCAGATGCTTAACCAACTGAGCCACCCAGGTGTTCCCTTACAATCTGATTTTATGGTACATATATATGTGCTCTGTTCATTGTCTGCTTCCCCCAGGAGGATGTAAATGTGATGGCTGCAGGGACATTTGTATTCACCACTGCATCATAAGCCTCCTAGGATAGCACCTGGCACGCAGTGTGCCCCAGTAAACAGCAGCTGAATAAAGATTGTTTCTAACTTGATATTCTGGTTGCCCTAGGCATATCTGTGAATAAAGAGAGAACTCTAGGTAACGGTCATGTGAATTTGACTCAAATAACATATACACATGCACATGGGTGTCTGTATTACTGGTTCAAAGCACCAATTTGGAAGATTTATTTCATGTTCTCTATAAAGGGCATAATATGATTGTAAGACTTTCCCTCATAGTTCTTTTGGGGGGCACTGCTCTGACAGCGGGTTCCCTGCCTACCTTCTAAGCAAGCAGGGATGCCAGTTTGAGCTATCCCTTTATCCAGATTCCACACAGAAAATTAAGGCTGGCTACATGGGTGTGCAACCAGTCCAACTGTACAGGGTCCTGCGCTCAGCCCCACACTTGTTTCAATGCTCTGCTGCAGTTGTCTTGAAATTCTTAATAATTTTTTAACAAGAGGCCTCTCCTTTTCATTTTGCACCAGGCCCAGCATATTATGTAGCTAGTCTTCCTTAAAATGGAGTCTTGATCAAAGTGCATCAGTTCCCTGAGGACTCTCAGTCCTCAAGTACCCACAGGTCATCCCTCTGCGCTCCACGGAGAGCAAGAGAAACACAGTTTGCTCCCTTCCCCAAATAGTCTCTGACCCTCTTTCCCAACCACTGCTGGGTGATCGCCACACACACACTCACACTCTCCCCTCATGACCGGCCCTACATTTCGCTCTCGTAAGGACCCTGGGGTCACATAAAGGGGCAATCTTGAAGAATTCTTTCTGAGTCTCCCCCTTGGGCTGCTCTGCAGGGATTTGAGTGTCTTAAACCCTAGTACAGTCTATTCTGGTACCAGCTAGGTCGTTGTTTAGGGGAGGTAGGATACTGCTCTCTCTTGGCTGCTAAATTTCTTGAGAACAGGACTTTTGGAGTGAGGAAGACTTTTCTTGGATATCCAAAGCTAAAAATTCCCCTGTGGCAGCTTGAAATATCATAAGCTGCTTCCCTACCCTCCACTATTTGCAAACTCTAGCCCACTTGCAATTTAACACCGAGCCTGGCACATAGTAGCCCCTCAATAAATAACCATTGAAAGAACGTGGAGATTTCTCTGAAAGGAAGGTGAAGCAGTAGTCTGAGGCTATCCTTCTTGCTGTGACTATTGTCGGTGTTTATTTTCTTTTGTGTTTCCCTTCTGTACCAAGCTGACTCAACTACTAGATCTTCAGTATGAGGATATTTCTAGGAAGCTTGGTTTAGCTAGAAAGGGTTTCCAAACCACTCTTCTCAATCTGCCCTAAATTTTATATACATATGTATGTATGTTCTGGTCTCCTTTGTAATTACAAGCTCCTTCAAGACACTGTGACAGGGTCTGATTCACTGTAGTGAGCACCACCGCAGCTAGGTCAGTGTCTTGCATATGATTGGTTCTTATAAATAATTGCTGAATTAATAAATAAAGAGACAAAGCAACATCTCATTGAGTCTGAAATACTTCTGCTGATGAAGTTTCACAGCTCTGAACGTTTTACTTCTGTACTCACACTCTCTGCCTTCTACCTTTGGCCAAGAGATGTGACCTAACTGCTCAGAAATTAGACCCTTCAACCGTGCATCTGTCCCAGGCCATCACACCCCCTCCAGGACCAGCCTTCTCAAGTACCGTTCCTATCAAAACCCCTCACTCTGTAATCACAGACTCCAAAAACACCATTGCTTCTCCCACCCCTTTCTCTTTTTCCCCTTTTCTTGTACTGCCTTTTGAAAGATTGAGCTATAATTCACTACATTCATTTACTCATTTTAACGTCAGAACTGGCCTCATGGGCATATGACCACTGACATCACTGGCCCGATGGGGCCCTGGCTTAATAGTCTGCTGTTGCCCTAAAGCACGTAATAATTTTAATTTGAGTTTGTCAGGTGGATAGTGAAGTTTAGAGCCTTATTTTATATGCAATTCCTCCTCTTTTGCCACCTGCTTCCCTCCCCCGGCACCCTGTGCCCTGCCTGCCAGCCTCCACCACTCAGTAACCACTGCACCCTGTGGCCCAACAGAGGTCTGAGCATCTCGGTGCCAGGTGCCAAGAGGGCTGGAGTCCCTGCCTGCCAGGTCTCAGGGCAGATCCTCGTGCCTGTGAAGGCCTGCACTTACTTCTTGAGAATCCCCGTGACCAAGGCAGCATCATTTAAATAGAAAATAGAAAATTCTTTAAGAAAAATCCCCCAAAACATGTTGAATCACTATACTGCACACCTGAAACTAATATAATACTGTATGTTAACTAACTGGGCTTAAAATAGAAGCTTAAAAAGAAAACCCCCAAAAACAAAACAAACAAAACAGATCAAGACAGATCAAGAGAGACTATGGAAGAAAGGAAAGTGCTTTTATTTTGCCTTTTGAATGCAGAGCCCTGCGTTTTCATTTTGTACCAGACCCCAGGAAAGTGTGTGATCAGCCCTGTTTAACGGTTATTGATGGCCACCTGGTATACGTTAGGAAATGTGGGGGATTCTAAAGAAATGAAGACATGGTCCTGCCCTCTCCATCTAGGAGTTCATGCTGAAATTCTGGGGAAGTCAAACATATTCAAATGAAATAGCTCCCTAACAATGGCAGGTGGAATATATCAACCTTCAGACAAGAGAGATCACTCCAGGCAGGTGGAGCCAGGCTTGAAGACTTGGGCTGGACCTTGAACCAGAGGTGACAGTAAGACTGCTGAGAAGCACGCAGGACCCCCAGTGTTACAGGATATTGCCATGGCTCTCTGAGGCACCTTTGACACTTGTTTCAGTTACTAAGGCAGCACGTTTGGAGGTTGTCAATGAACCCTGAATCACCGAACCCATTGGACCTCCTAAGTCTTCACCCTGCTCCTTCTTTCCAGGTAGCAGACATTGTTGAGAACTACCTATCTGGTTTAGGAATTCTTTCATCTCTAAATTGTGATGAAGCCAGTAGGAAGCAAAGGGAAGGGAGAGACTCAAGCAATATTATGAAGAAAGAATTGATAGGATTATGTCTAGGATCAATTAGGAGAGAGGCTGACTAGAAAAGGAATGAGTTAAGGGAATGTCGAATCTCAAGCCTGGGTGGAAAGATGAATGATGGGCCACTGAAAGACAAGGAACATTTTGGAATGAGCTCATTTGTGGCAAGGGTTGAAGGAATGAGAGAGGTGGGGAATGATCTTCGGATGGTGAATGCTGCTGTAGAATCACCCTGTGGCTCAGTAACACCTCACCACACAAACCTGGGAGCATAATTCATGTGGAATACACTGTGAATGGGGAGCTGGGCTGTGCCTGGTAGAATCTCAGGGGACAATGGAATAGTCAAGTGTAAATACCTACAAGGAGGTTTGATTAACGAGACCAGGCCTCAAATTATATGTCGGGAATGAAGATATGCTTGGGAATCATGGTGGGGGGAGAGCTAAAGTCATGCGGAATGGAGAAAGTCCCTGAGGAGAGGTAGAGAGAGAGACAGAAGAGCCAAGCAATTGGGCTGGGAACTTTTCCAATCAATGGGGGGAAAAGGAACAAAAAGATCTGAGCTGTCCTTTGAACAGAGGAGGAGTTGTACTGTCAAGAAGATTAGTGGAAACAACATTTCCAAAAAGAAGGGGTAGTGACCATGTCAGACGCTGGAGGGTCAAGAAAGGTTGTGGGAAGACGGGTTTGGATTCATCAGATGGGTGGTTTCTGTTGGGAACAATACATGTTTATACCTGTTGTTTTAGTATAATTACAAATAGCATCTCTTTCACTCTCCAAAGAGACCCTGTTTGGCCACTCTAGGTGCTGGTGACCTTTGAAAGAAATAGTTTCAGATTAAGGGTTAGAAACAAGTGCCAGATTTCACTGCGTTAAGGAGATAGATGAAAATTTGGAGGCAGGAACTTCCTTCACATTCAGCTGTTTCTCAATTGCAATAGCTTGACAGTGAATAGAATAGAGAAAGAGGAATGCATCTAGGTTTTCTGTTTGTTTTGTTTTGCTTTTTAAGATTTTGTTTAGGGGCGCCTGGGTGGCTCAGATGGTTAAGTGTCTGCCTTCGGCTCAGGTCATGATCCCAGAGTCCTGGGATCGAGCCCCACGCCGGGTTCCCTGCTTGTTGGGGACCCTGTTTCTCCCTCTCCCTCTGCTGTTCCCCCTGCTTGTGCTCTCTTGCTCTGTCAAATAAATAAAATCTTTTAAAACTATATTTTGTTTATTTGAGAGAGAGAAATTGAGTGAGAGAGAGCACGAGAAGTGGAAGGGCAGAGGGAGAAGCAGACTCCTCACTGAGCAGGGAGCCCCATGTGGGGCTCTGATCCCAGGACCCATGGATCATGACCTGAGCCAAAGGCAGATGCTTAACGACTGAGCCACCCAGGCATCCCCGCATCCAGGTTTTTATATATATATTTTTAAGATTTTATTTATTTGAGAGAGAGTGAATGAGAGAGAGCACCAGCGGGGGAAGGAGCAGAAGGAGAGGGAGAGGCAGACTCTCTACTGAGCAGGAAACCTGACTAGGGGCTGGATCCCAGAATCATGACCTGAGCCGAAGGCAGATGCCTAACCCACAGAGCCACCCGTGCGCTCCTGCCTCTAGGTTTACAGAGAGACCTTTATGCTTTGGTTTACTGGTTTTGTTTCAATAAAGGTAAAGATAAAAACAAAGAAGCCAGCTGTCCTCAATTAACTGAGAATAAACACAATGCATTCCCCTGCTACCTGCTGGGTGCTTTGCTGGAAGGTCCTTGTGGAAATTCCCACACATCCAGTCTGTGGGGGAGCTGGCTGCCCTCTCCTTGCTGCAGGACTGCTCTTCAGAAAGCTTAGTGAAGCTAAGATTTGAAGCACTCACTGGTATGTATCATTTGACAGGGAAGAAGGGAGTTTAAAGCAATCAGAAGGGGATTACAATGGCTTTTAATTTGTGCGTGTGCGTGCGTGCGTGCGTGTGTGTGTGTGTGTGTGTTTCATCTCCTTGTTTCTTCTTTTTTTAAATTTAAATTCAGTTAGCCAACATATAGTACATCATTAGTTTCAGACGTAGTGTTCAATAATTTATCAGTTGCATATAACACCCGGTGCTCATCACATCATGTTCCCTCCTTAATGCCCATCACCCAATAACCCTGTCCCCCCACCCACCTCCCTTCCAGCGACCCTCAGTTTGTTTCCTATAGTTGAGTCTGTCATGGTTTTTCTCCCTCTCTGATGACTTCGCATTCAGTTTCCCCTCCCACCATGATCGTCTGCACTATTTTTTTTTTATTATTTTTTAAGATTTTATTTATTCATTTGACAGAGATAGAGAGAGCCAGCGAGAGAGGGAACACAGGCAGGGGGAGTGGGAGAGGAAGAAGCAGGCTTCCAGCGGAGGAGCCTGATGTGGGGCTCGATCCCATAACGCCAGGATCATGCCTTGAGCCGAAGGCAGACGTTTAACGACTGAGCCACCCAGGCGCCCCTGCACTATTTCTTATATTCCACATTTTCATTTCCTTGTTTTTTGGGAGTATGAAACAGTGAGAACATTTTTAAAACCATGGTTTCTTTATTGAAATGAACCCTTTTTTTCTTTCTCTGAGATGCATGGAGATGTAAAACAGCAGCGAAAACAAAGTTGAAAGGGGAGATTTTAGGGTCGAGGAAACTAGAAAAAACTATGTTAGGGAAGAAAAAACACTATAATAAGAGGGGGCTGCCTGATTTGCTTGATAGATACACACAGGTGGGACAGTTATATAAAGTATACGAATAATTATTCAAATAAAAGGAAAAGAGGACATTAGTGACTGCTGGTAACTCGATGCTTTTCTCTAGAAAAATTACCTTCCTGATCCCTTTCTTCTGTGCAACCAAAAGATCTGGCTCAGAGATGGTGTGAGCTAAGAGCAAGCATGTGGCAGGTTTGGTGACCACCTACAGACATCATAGGGGACTTTTTTCAGGGCACAGCAACCTGTGTGTCTCCCAGATGAGTGACAACAAGTGTTGGAGATATAAATGCTGGTAACAGACATGAAAGTCACAGCAGTTCCTTCAGGGAAGATGATGGAATAGGAGGACCCTAGGTTCACATTATCCCATGGATACAACTAGATAACACTCACATCAGTGTAAATAACCCAGGAAACAATCCAAAGACTGTCAGAATAAACTCCACAACTGAATGTAGAGAAGAGGTCACATCAAAGAGGGTAGGAAGGACAAAGACATGGTTGGGAACTGCATGGACTCATGGGACTGTCCACAGGAGGGAGGGAAACTGCAAGAATGGAGAGAGGAGAGACACAGACTATCACATCGGGGAGCCTGCACAGGGGAGACAAATTCCCAGAACATTTAGCTTTGAAAACTAGAGAGGCTGAATTTTGTGGATTAGTACAAGTAGCAGAACTTAAAACCTGGAATTTTTAGAAAAACCCAATGGTCTTGGCTCTGAAAGAATTGGGTGAGAGGAAACTGAGTCCCTGCTCTTAAAGAGACAGCACGAAAACAGCCCATGGAAATAAAGCATAGAAGCAGCCGTTTGAAAGATGTCTGGTACATACAGGAGGAAGTTATTTACTCATCTAAGAGCATGTCCCAGAGGGACAGAAATCACTGGGGAACTCCTGCAGGAACAAAAGAACTGGTAAGCACGATTACCCTCCCCGCCCCCAGTGTAAACACATGACCACCTGTGGGACTCCCTACTAACTTGCCAGCACTGCCGCCCATGCTGTGCTTCCACCAGTCCATACCTCCCGACAGCCCACCTCACAGAGGATGGGGTGGGGAGGCCCACAAAGCTTGTTAGCCCTGCGACCGCACTGCCCTCCATGCTGTGCTTCCACTGAGTTGGGCAGGCTGTTTCAGTCCTAACACTGAAGGTCCCCCTCCAGCAGAGGATTGGGGGGCATAAAACTTGCTAGCATGGCCAATCTACTGCCCCCACCTCGCACTATGCTTTGACAGATCCACCTTCTCCAAGATGCTTTTGACCAGAGGTCATGCAGAGCAGTGCCGTAGGTCTGGCAGTGTGCAAGCAGCTCCTACAGTGACCAGCACCACTCCAAAGTGACTCCTGCCCTAGAGAGAGAGAAAGATAACCACACACACCAGTCAGACGGAAGCCCCAGTGGTGGGCTGGAGGAAGACAACTGATCTGGCTGCAGGCTCCACCTACCAACGAAAACTTCTTAGGGGACAACACAGGGAATGCACTCTGAAGTTTGGTGCTTCTGCGTCTCTGGCAAACATCGGGTCTGACTCAACTCAAGCCCAAGGCATCCCCAGACTGGCCTACTAACACCATAGGGACCAAATACTGCCCGCATCAGGCAAAGAGAGCTATTGCTGATGACTGCGTTGAAGGAAAAATGGGCTCAGCCACAATAGCAGAGCGCAATGATCACACATAGAAGATACCCCTGAAGCACCAGGTTCTGGTGGACAGGGGACATTGCATGATAGGGCACTACAGGACCTCTTCTTCATAAGGCCATCACTTTCAAGTGCAGGAGACATATCCATCTTTCTTAATACACAGAAATAGTCACAGAGAGTTAGACAAAATGGGGAGGCAGAGGAATATGTCCTAAATTAAAGAACAGGACAAAATCACAGCAAGAGACCTAAGCAAAATGGAAATAAATAATATGCCTGATAAGGAATTTAAAGTAATGATAATAAAGATATTCACTGGACATGAGGAAAGCATGGAAGACATCAGTAAGACTCTTAGCAATGAAATAAAAAAAGAGCCAATCAGGGGCGCCTGGGTGGCACAGCAGTTAAGCATCTGCCTTTGGCTCAGGGCGTGATCCCGGCGTTATGAGATCGAGCCCCACATCAGGCTCCTCCACTGGGAGCCTGCTTCTTCCTCTCCCACTCCCCCTGCTTGTGTTCCCTCTCTCGCTGGCTGTCTCTATCTCTGTTAAATAAATAAATAAAATCTTAAAAAAAAAAAAAAAAGAGCCAATCAGACATGAATGCAATAAATGAAATGAAAATTAAATTAGGTGGGCTAAATAGTAGACTAGGTGAAGCAGAAGAATGAGTCAGTCACCTGGAGGACAGGTAATGGAATGTAATCAAGCTGAGCAGTTGAGAGAAAAAATATATACAAACTGATAATAAACTTAGGGAACTCAATGACTCCATCAAGTGTAATAACATTTGCACTATAGGGCTCCAAGAAGGAGGAGAGAGAGAAGAGGAGGCATCGACTCTGAGTCTATCCCTCCAACATACTTCAAATGAATATGGTGTACCCCCCATTGTTGCCTTTTACAACATACTTCCCAGTTAGAGTTGTGAGATTTAGCAAATAAAAATACAGAATATCCAGTTAAATTTGAATTCTATATAAACAACAAACAAATTTTTGGTGTAAGTATATCCCATGCAATATTTGAGGCATACTAAAAATTACTTTTTGTTTACCTGAAATTCAAATTTGGTCATTTTGTCTGGCAGTCCTATGGGCCCCGATCCTTCTTTAAGCTTCCTCTAAAATAAGGGGAAATATGTTCAACTCAATTCAATAAATATTTTAGCACCTACTGGGAAAGGTCAATAGATAGTGGAGGGACATTTAAAGATGAGAAGGATGAAATCTCTCCCCCAGGGGAATTTACAACCTACAGTCTAGACAGAGGTACGGAAATAGCTGAAGCACAAATCTGCCCTGATTACTCTGTGGGAGAAGGCAGGGTAGAAATGTGGACTACATGTCACATGGGAGATCCAAGCATACAAGTTAAGGGAGGATTCAAAGGAAAGGAAATCACATCAGTTGTGTTTGGTGGGTCAGTCATTTGGTTGTGGCCTGGAAAATGATAGTAAGAGGGGTTGGTGAAGGGACAGGCTGGCTTCTTGGGAACCATCCCTTTTAAAGGGTTGTGAGCTTTTGGAAGAGAAGTGAGGAAAGAGAGCTCTGTGTCAAGGAAACTGCAAGAGCATGGGGTCAGGGAGAGAGGGCAGGGTCTTTGTGGGGTAGGGTCTTGGGTGTGAATATCCATTCCCGGGTCAGAAAAATTGTCAAGTAGGGCCAAAGCATATGGTGGGAACAGAGTGAAGTAAATTTTAAAACTTAGGTTGAGGCCACACCAGGACAGGCCTTGAGTAAGAGTCAGACACATTTTTCTTCTCTGCAGGACTGACCTCAATGGCCTGGTCAATGCTTGCCTCTGCTCCTGCTCAGTTCACTTCTTTTGGATGATCAAGGGGCTAGGGCATGTTGGGATGGAGGTGGTATGCAGGTGGCAGCCTGTGTCCCTTTGTCCTCGGTCTCTATGGAAGGATCACCTAACTGATACCAGAAGTAGGAAAGAGGAATAGGTGGAGTCAGAGAGGCAACAAAGGTAACATTTATGGACCTGAACTTACACACAAGACGCCACCCTTCTTACTCATGCATGCTCTCATTTAATCCTCACGCTAACTTTAGAGGGGAGGTATGGTCCCATGGTCCAGCTGATGACACTGAGGTTCACAGAGGCAGGTTAGAGTCAGGGTTTGAATCCACATGCAACTGGAAGTAGGGCTAAAGGATGAGATGAAGAATAAGGTTTCTGAAAGACAACAAGCATGAGGGTGGAAGGAAGCGCAATGATTCAATCATACTAAAGCATTGGAGAATGGGTTTGTTCCAAGTAGCTTTAGAGTTAGTGAAGACAATGTATGAAGAGGTCCATTGATGGAAATACTGACTTGATAGAAATACTGTGCACTAGGCAGTTTTAATTAAACAGTAAATGTAAACAGATCTTCATGTCCCCCCTCTTCGCCCCCCAGTTTTACTTTTTCTCTTACACTCTAACAATGGATGAATAGTAATGGTTCTTCAAAGCAAGCTGGGTGCATTTTCCATTTCTCATGAACATTTATTCTTGATTGAGTCTATGCTGATATGCTCACTTGTTCTTTCTCTCTCTCTCTCTCTGCTTCTGCCCACTACACACACTGCTCACTCCTGTTGATTAACTATCCCTTATGTCCTCACACGTGTTTACATACATTTCATTACAGGCTCAAGTGCAAGCATGGCTGTGCTACCCTTGTGCACCATGAAGATGAAGCACAACATTGTATGCAAATTAGAAAAGACTGAAAATAAAATCTTAAAAAGAATAAAAATTAATTAATTAATTAAGAAAGGACTAGAAAGTTATGCCTATTATTACCTGGAAACTTTGGCCAGGGAGACTTTATTGCAGCTTTCAAGAAGTCATTCCATCCCAGTTCCTTCTCCTATAATTAAGAAATAATAAAAGCTTGATCTGGTTTTATGTTGGCTTTGATGACAGTTATTCAGAAGAGTGACAAAAAGCAGCTCATCTTATGTTGACCCGTTTCCATCCTTAACACAATTATAATTTCTTACACTCGATAAATTATGCCAAATGAAATGCCATCTCTTTCAATCCCTCCTCAGATTACCTTTGTGAAAGGCAGGTTTGTCACAGATCTGACTGAGCAAATTGCTCAGTTATCTCAGTATGTGAGACTGTTTCCACAGGAGATCTATTTACTTCCAAGTGACAATGAGAAGAAATTCAACACAAGAGTTGCCTTACTTCAAATTTTTAAATTTTCAAGTAAGATGTTGGTTGCATGAAACTGAGGAGCCCTTTATTCCTTCTACCATTGTGTTTGCTGAGTGAAACATCCAAAACTGAGATGTCAGAAGGCGATGGGACTTGCCAGTCAGGAGAGGTCCACATTGCAAAGTACACACAAGAGCTGAAATGGAACGTGCTCTTGGGGACATGCCCAGTTGTGGGGAAAGGAATGAAGCTGAAATCTAGGGTGCAGGCAGAGAACAGTTGTGGGAAAGGAAAATTACAGAACCAAACAGAGGGACAAAACTCAGAGATTAAGCAGGAGGTAAAGGCAGGGAGATTATAATACTACTGTTGGCTCTCATTTAATGTGAGCCTTCCATGGGCCAGGAACTGTGCTAGGTACTTTGCATACCTTATTTAATTCCTGTAATAACACTGAACAGTGGAAGTCAGGATCGCCATTTTGAATGAGTGGGGGTAGTGGTTATGGAAGTAATTTCAGATAAGTAGTTTAGATAGGTAAGTATTGTGCTGAGCCTCCCAGGACATGTTGACATTAGGTTTCAAGAGTGGAGCCCATTTAAAGATTTGTGATGGGGAGCAGACATTAGTGTCCTGCAGGACTTAAGAGGACAGACTCCTAGTTTTATACAGAGTGGGAACTAATGCATGCTACAACATGAGTGAACCTTGAAACATGCCAAATAAAAGAAGCCAGACACAAAATATTGCATACTACCTGATTCTGTTTTATGAAATATACAGAACAGGTAAACAGAAAGCAGACAGATGGTTGGGAGGAGGGGGCAATAGGAAGTAAACCACAGCAGTAACAGGTATAGGGTTTTATTTTGGAGTGAGGAAAATGTTTTGGAACTAGACAGAAATAGTGGTAGTACAACACTGTAAATGGACTAATGCCACTGAATTACTTAAAATGATTTTATTTTATAGGAGTTTCATCTTGATTTTTTTTAAAGGCTATTTATCATGAAAATTGCAGTGGATGCTAGCTGACTCTATCTCTCGCAGTCATTTTTTAAACTTCTGAGCCCACGCTGTTGGTGCCAAAACCCCTCTAAACTGCATCCATTCGGCCACGTAGATTGAATGACCACTTACTCTGAAGCAGAAACCAAGACACAGGGCCCAATAAAGGACATTTTTTTAGTTGTAAATTTATTCCTATGAAATATAAAAATAAAACCGTGTTTACTTCTACTTTAAAAGACTGATTTTTATAGAACATAAGAACTAGGAAGATCGGTAGGAGAAGAAAGGGATAAAGAAAGGGGGAGGTAATCAGAAGGGGGAATGAAACATGAGAGACTATGGACTCTGAGAAACAAACTGAGGGCTTCAGAGAGAAGGGCGGTGGGGGAATGGGATAGGCTGGTGATGGGTAGTAAGGAGGGCACGTATTGCATGGTGCACTGGGTGTTATACGCAACTAATGAATCATCAAACTTTATATCAAAAAAAAATTAAAAATTAAAAAAATAATAAAAATAAATAAATAAAAAATAAAAATGAAAACGTACAAGAAATCAGAATCATTCTGGAAACTCTGGGACCTACATTTGCATAGTTTATCCTTAATAAGATGTTTATGGTCCTCATGCTTGGTTCATTAGCCCAAAGGTCTGTGCTTATACTTGTTATGATAACCTCCTTTCTGAAGCTTCATTTTTCTTCCTCCAGCACCTCTAGACAGGAGTGAGTAACTGAGGTCCAACACCTGCAAGCTGACTTCCCAGTGGCTTATGAACCAATCCACTCTCAGCCAACCAGCATAGTGAGAGCCCTTTGTTCCCTTTAGGACACCTAGAATCGGTGGTTTTTTCCTGTGGCTGGGGATCTCACATATACTCTCCAGGTATCAACCTGTATTTTTACTGAACCGTCTAGATTTTTCTTAATCCCTGTCAATTTAGGACCTAAGGACACCCTAAAAATCTACAAAGGTTTCAAATTTTAAGAAAAATATTGTAAGCATATATACATTTTTTTGATAAAAGTGTTTAGTCACACCATTAAATCAGTGGTTCTCAAATTTAGCTTTCGTCGAAATCAGCTGGGGACTTACTAAAACATGGATTACTGGGCGCTACCTCCAGAGTTTTGGATTCAGTAGATCGGCGGCAGGGGTGGGGGGGGCAACATCTTGTATTTCTAACAACTTCCTGGGTAATGATGTTGCTGCTGGTTAGAGACTAACTTCATAAATCACAGCATTAGTCTCAAAGAGGTCTGTGGTCTAGGATTCTGAGGACTCATGTGACTAAAGGCTTTATCCTGGGTTCTGATTTACACTACAATTCCCTGATAGGATTTTTTTCTTTTTTACTATTTATTTATTTTTATTATATTATGTTAGTCACCATACAGTACATCCCTAGTTTTCGATGTAAAGTTCCATGATTCATTACTTGCGTATAACACCCAGTGCACCGTGCAATACGTGCCCTCCTTACTATCCATCACCAGCCTATCCCATTCCCTGATAGGATTTGAGTCCTATTCTCTGTCACAGCACATTCAGAATCCATGAAGCCCTTGAGAGCACCTTTATCTTTATAGATTGGCTATTCCTAAAATAATAATTACATAAACTTGAAACTGCTGTGGAAAATCTTGGACCTACCCAGGTCGTCTAAGCAAGTAGCTAAGGTACTATTCCAGAACAGATGCATCTCTCCACAGCGTGGAGAAAACCAAGACACCTCGACCCATCCATCTACATGTACTGTGATCCGACTGAACAGAGTTTGCCCTGGCATTCTAGACAAATTACGGTTGCAGCCAACTTCTGGGTGACCTGCCCCGCTGCCAAGGCAGTGTCTTCATTCCCAACTTCCTCTTCATTACTAGATTCCAAATCGCAAATTACAACGTATTAGTCAAGTAATTTAGTGTATTACAAATACACTTTATTTTTAACAGAGAAGAAAAAATATCCCAGTACAAAAAATCTTGTTTCTATACCTTTTATTTTCATTATGTGTGTATGTCTCTTGTGGGTATGTGTGTGCACGCATCTGTGTGGGTGTCAGGGGTATATAGACTGTCCACAGTGTGAACTGTACTTCTCAATGTGCAACACAGTCCAAAATGTTGGAAAGCCTCTACTCTTTGCTAGCTGCCCTTGAAATGACAGCAAAGCAACAGGTTTCAATGTCATTTTCCATTAGATAAAATTATTTGCCTAAAGAATCTAGAATGTCTGATTGAAACCTGCAAACTCATCCATCAACCATTATATTGGAGAGCTTCTCAGTACTTCAGTGCTTTTTGTACTATAATTATCTTGCTTTACATTCCAAATTACCATCAATTATTAAATCACTGAGTTATTTCCCTAGCTTCCAGGGATTCTTGATTATTCATTATAAGAGGGGACATGGCTACAACATAAAAGTTGAAATCCACAGTGACCTAAAAACTTAGTTTCAGGTGATTTTCTACATCCTTCTAAAAAACTAAGATTGAACAGAAACATAAAATGGTCATATTCTCTGTCCTGATCACCTCCATTTGTGTCACCCACTCTCCTTTGTGGGAACTCACTACCTAAGCAGAGCAGGGTAGTTTTTACCAACTTGGATCTGTGAAACCCAAAAGAAAACAAAATAAAACAGTGGGCAGATCTGTGGAAAAACAAAAACAGCAATGGGGTGCCATTTAACTCCACCTTAACCTTATACTCTGTTCCCCCTTCAGTAAGTCATTCTTCTATCAAGTCCAAAGTTGAACTTGGCCCCCAAGCATATGGGCTTTCATCCAATGGGCTGGGGAGGGAAGTAGCAGTGGTTGCTAACACTGCAGTTTCCATGTTTAGCCTCTATGTATTTTCACATAGGATCATGAACTATGGTTAGGGTTAGGCTTCAGGCAGTCTCATGACTAAGATCAAATATGTCCCAAAGTCTTTGAACGCTGACTGCTTAGGGAGATACATGGTAAGAGCAAGGCTTAATCAAGGCCCTTAAGCTTATACAAGAAGGCCTTGAGAATGGAAAGCTCGTGGGAACATCCTACCCCTATCGCCCCAGAATCTGAAGCTGCCATCCACTTCAGGCCAGAACTGGCTTTCCTGAATGACTTATAAACTGTGAACAGGAAACTGTGTGTGTACGTGTGTGTGTGTAAAGCCTTATAATTAAGAAATCTATGAAAATGAGAATTCTATGTCTACTTGTATTTTGTCCTGTGCCCTAAGATTTTTCTGTTGATAGAAATAATATTCATTTTTGTATGTGGCGCATAGATGATTAAAAAACTTTTTAACCTTTAACTTGTAACTTTTTAAACTGTTCACCTCAATATCTATTGACTTCTACACTCATAATTTCACTTCTTTTTGTATCCAAAGAGTAATATGATCCCATCCTAATCTGAGATGCTAGATATTATTAGTGTGTTCTTTGAGACCTGCCCTTGCCAATGTCCATATGTCCATATGAAAAACCCAGCTAATGAGTTACTGAAGTCTGTGAAGCAAACGAATCCAGCTGCCTGTCTTTCCTAACAAGTTGTCTTGGCTTAGAGTATGCAAACTTATTAGAAGTTGCAAGAAAGCTAATAAACAATTTTTTTGCTTAGGTTATGTCCTCCTTATGTGCTTCAAAAAAAAGAAAGAAAGAAAAGATGGGGGGAGACAAATTTTTAAAATATTTGCCTTTTGCAGTCACTTCTAATGGCTGTTAATAGAGCTGATACTCATCTCTCCACCAAAGAGGTTTGAACAAGGCTCAAAGTTTCAGTACTATTAAAACAGATGCTAGATTAAGAAACCAAGACCTATTACTCATCAAGAAGAAAACTGGTGTCTAGACCTGAAGGTCTAGAGCTATATTCATACTTCACTATATTAGGAAGTTGGGGATTTGGGGGTCAGAGCCAACCTCCTTCACGTTCCTGTGGTCCGAAGGCACTGCCTCCAGGCAGGGCTGACCATTGGGCATGTCCTATCTAGGGCCTACTGGAGTAGTCTTGACTTTTACTGGATGGTCAAATAGTCCAGCAAAAACAAGCAACCCACCAATCCTTAAATATATCTACCTGAAAAAACAACCACGTGGTTTCATTACAAATAACACATTGGTACTAAATAAAAATTACTGCATTATAATTAAGTTATAGTGGCCAACTTAAATTGAAGGCTGATGCTCTAACATTTTAGAGGAGAATCTGTAACCAAGTGTAACCAAAGTTTTCTTGGTGGGCCTCAGGCTCCAAAAACGGAATGTCCCAGAGATATCTTCCAAGACAAAGAATTTTCCCAGTTTGTCAATTTACTTTTATGAAAAAAATTTTTGAAAGAAGTTAAATTGCATTTATTTGAAATTGGGATTATCACAAGAAACTATGTTATTTGATCACTATACAAATAATACCTGAACATTTTATTTTTGTGTATTTTTCTTCATGCAAAAGGAAATTGGGGTTAATACAGATACTTCTCAGCTTTAAAACAACAACCAAAAAAGTATTTTGTATTCTTCCCCTGATTAAGGGGCTTGCTTTTATTTCTAAATTCATAGGCCTATAAATAGAAAAGTAATATTTAACCCAGGAAACTGTGAGTCACATTGAATTGGTGGGAGAATGGCCAATAGCCCTTAAACTTTTGTCTCTCCAACCCCACCTTGATCGGAAGAATAAACATAGTTAAAATGTCCATGCTACCCAGAGTAATCTACACTTTCAATGCCATCCCGATCAAAATACCAATGACATTTTTCAAAGAACTGGGACAAACTGCCCTTAAATTTGTGTGGAATCAGAAAAGGCCCCGAATCGCCAAGGAATTGTTGAAAAGGAAAAACAAAGCTGGGGCATCACGTTGCCAGATTTCAAGCTATACTACAAAGCTGTGATCACCAAGACATGGTATTGGCAGAAAAACAGACACATAGACCAATGGAACAGAATAGAGAACCCAGAAATGGACCTTCAGCTCTATGGAAAACTAATCTTTGACAAAGCAGGAAAAACATCCAGTGGAAAAAAGACAGTCTCTTCAATAAATGGTGCTGGGAAAATTGGACAGCTATATGCAAAAGAATGAAACTTGACCACTCTCTCACACCATACACAAAGATAAACTCCAAATGGATGAAAGACCTCAATGTGAGACAGGAATCCATCAAAATCATAGAGGAGAACATAGGCTGTAACCTCTTTGACATCAGCCACAGCAACTTTTTTCATGACACATCTCCAAAGGCAAAAGAAACAGAAGAAAAAATGAACTTGTGGGACTTCATCAAGATAAAAAGCTTCTGCACAGCCAAGTAAACAGTCAAAAAAACTAAGAGGCAGCCCATGGAATGGGAGAAGATATTTGCAAATGACACTACAGATAAAAGACTGGTATCCAAGATCTACAAAGAACTTCTCAAACTCAATACACAGGAAACAAATAAACAAATCATAGAATGGGCAGAAGATATGAACAAATACTTCTCCAATGAAGATATACAAATGGCTAACAGACACATGAAAAAATGTTCAGAATCACTAGCCATCAGGGAAATTCAAATCAAAACCACATTGAGATACGACCTCATGCCAGTTAGAATGGCAAAAATTGACAAGGCAAGAAACAACAAATGTTGAAGAGGATGTGGAGAAAGGGGAACCCTCTTACACTATTGGTAGGAATGCAATTTGGTACAGCCACTCTGGAAAACAGTGTGGAGATCCCTTAAAAAGTTAAAAATTGAGCTACCCTATGACCCAGCAATTGCACTACTGGGTATTTACTCCAAAGATACAGATGTAGTGAAGAGAAGGGCCATATGCACCCCAATGTTCATAGCAGCATTGTCCACAATAGCTAAGTTGTGGAAGGAGCCAAGATGCTCTTCAACAGAGGAATGGATTAAGAAGATGTGGTCCATATATACTATGGAATATTATTCAGCCATCAAAAGAACGATAACCCAACATTTGCAGCAACATGGACAGGACTGGAGGAGATTATGCTAAGTGAAATTAGTCAAGCAGAGAAAGACAGTTATCATATGGTTTCACTCATTTATGGAACATAGGAAATAGCAGGGAAATCGGTAGGAGAAGGAAGGGAAGAATGAAGGGGGAGTAAACAGAATGGGGAATGAACCACGAGAGACTATGGACTCTGGGAAACAAATTGAGGGCTTCAGAGTGGAGGGGGGTAGGGATTGGGATAGGCTGGTGATGGGTATTAAGGAGGGCATGTATTGCAATGAGCACTGGGTGTTATATGCAAACAACGAATCGTGGAATACTATTATTAATAAAAAAAAAAAGAAGTGCAGGGTCAGACTGGTGTGATGTGACCACCAGCCAAGAAATGCAGGCTGCTACTAGAATCTGAAAGAGACAAGGAATGGATTCTCCCCCAGAGCCTCTGGAGGGAGTGCTGCCCTGCTAACACCTGATACCTTGATTTCAGCCCAGTGAAAGGAATGTTGAACTTCTGGCCTCCAGAACTGTGCAAGATAAATTCCTGTTGTTTACAAGGCATGGAGTTTGTGGTCATTAGTTACAAAAGCTACAGGAAACTACTTTAAAAAGCAAATACAGTAATGTATTTCTAGAGTACCTACTATACTGGACACTATTCTTAGTGCTCCACATATACTGGTTCACTTAATCTTTACAACAATGAATGAAGTAAATAGTATCACTAACTTCATCCCCATTTTATATAGGGGAAACTAAGACTCAGCTTAGGTAACTTGACTGAGGTCACATACACTACTAGTAAATGACATAGGCGGCCTTCAAGGCCAGGCAATCTGGCTCCAGAACCCTTGAGTTTAACCGCCAGGTGACACTGTCCTTGGACAGGAAGAAGCTGTGGTATATTTAGGGATACAAAAACACAGTTTGATGAGAGAAGCAATGAATGCCAAGATAAGCTAAAGAAGTAAGCCTTATCACACAAGGGTGTTGAATGTCATCTAAAATTCAAGCCTCAGCACACAGCATCAGAATCACCCAGACAGCCTGTTTATACCCCAATTTCTTTTTTAAAAAAATTATGTTCCATTAGCCAACATATAGTACATCATTAGTTTTTGATGTAGTGTTCAACAATTCATTAGTTGTATATAACACACAGTGCTCATCACAACACATGCCCTCCTTAATACCTATCACTAGGTTACCTCATCTTCCCACCCCCCCATCCCTTCTGTAACCCTCAGTTTGTTTCCCGGAGTCTCTCATGATTTGTCTCCCTCTCTGATTTCTGAGCCTCATTCTCCATTTCTGACTTACTAGGCCTGAGGTGGAGTCTGAGAATTTGCATTTCTAGCAATTACCAAGTGATGCTGCTGCTGCTGGTCTGGGGGACTATGAGGAGACGCTAATCAATGGTTTTAAGCGGAGAAGTAACACTTTTAGAATGCATTTTATTTAGTTACCTAAAGGCTATGTGAAAGGCATTCAGCAGCATCAGAAACAAAAGCTCGGTATCTAAAATAGATTAGCTTCTCTGTTTCAAGAAGGAAGTGGTAGCGTGGGGTATGGTTCTTCAACATGTAGGCTCTAGCGTCTGTGAGACCTTTGCTAAGTCACAGAATCTGTCCAAACCTCAGATATCATGTATAAAGTGGAAGTCGAATCTTGAGGGTGAAATAAGCTAAAATAAACTATAACAGTTCATACATGAAAGATATTTTTATGTTTAGTTTTATTGTAAAGAGGAGTAGGGCAGAGGCTCACCCCTCAGGATGGATTCTGGGTAAACTGAGACTTTCTTTTTGCTTTGTAATACAGTTTATTTTTACATAACTATTCTTATAGGAATCCATCACATTGGTTAGTAGAGTGTATTTTAGTTAAACTTATCCAACACAATTTGCATCAAAGTTGTACATGGCTTAAATTTTAAAAAGAAAAAAAAACATGACTTGCAATCTGGATCATTTTTCATCTTTCAAAAATGAGCAAAAGATCCTCCCTCAAATGCTGCTAAAGAAGCCAGCGTGAACCCTGAGAAATTTGATTTTAGCTTACTTCAGAAAAATAACATGTCACATTAACACAAAATTTCACAATAACATTGTAAAAGCTTAAAAATTGGAGCAAAAATGTTTGTAATGTTTTAATGCTAACTTATAGAAATTCAATAACCATAGTGTAGCTTAGGGTAGGGAAAGTGTATGTTCCCATGTGAGACAAGTACAACAGCTGTGTGCATTTGGTTACTATTTTATGTGGCTTCTAAATTTATACACTCTAAGATTCAACCAGTTCCCTAAGTCTGAGTTAATACTATCTATCAGTCTGAAGGACATTTCGATAAACAGATCAGTTTTAAACCGTTCTAAAATTGAATGGTTTTAAGTGAGCATTTTTAAAAAATTAAGTGAATTAGACTGACTTGTACCAGATATATAAATTCAGACTTTGAATAATGTGCCCAGTCTTTCAAGGAGCTGAAAATATTTTCTATGTTAGGCCATTAATCTTGATCACATTTCAGTAATGCATAAAAAAGTAGGTCTTGTCCTCTAAGTTTTATATGGAGAATAAGGCACTGAAAGTCTACACCTAAGGTCACTGAAGAAATCTCTTTCAGAATTGCCACTGGATTCTGGGCTTCCTGAATCTCTTATGGAGGATTTTCTGTGAGATTTCACTGGTGACCTTAAATAGAATTCATGTAGATTTTTAATCAGGAGGCATCTGGTCAACCAGAGTATTACAAACCTTAACAAACATTTATATTAGAAAACATGTCAGAAGATTATCAGCCTTTTTCTTGTTTTCCAACATACTGACCAAAAAATGCCTCATTATTGTTTTACTTTATAGTTCCCTAAGAAATGTTTTCCTCATATAACCATGGACCATTTTATTATCTTCTGTGAATTGCCTTTTCCAATCCTTTGTTTTTCTATTGTTATATCTTTTTTAAAATTAAGGACGTTAATACTCTGCTATATTTTTGAAAAACTTTCTTCCTAGTCTATTGCTGATGTAAAGGAATCACAATCTTTGATGTGCACAGAGAATATACTTTATTTTGTCCATCATCCTCATGAGCGCCACTCGTTAAAAAGAGGGGATAATTAACTAAATGTCAGACCAATTTACCCCTTAATCTGATTTAATAATTTTGTCATTTTAGGTAATGCTCACTTTTAGAAGATAATTGTTTAGTCAGTCTTGTATGCACCCCACTGCCACTATCTTCACCTTTACTCCTACTTCTCCCAAGATGGGATTTAGTATATTCTAGGAGATGGACTAACGTGAGATCAGAGCACAAGTGAAAATGTCCTAAGGATTGTACATAGTAAGTGCCATCTGCAGAATGGCTGGCTTGATACTGGGTTACAGATGGCCCATCCAAGCCACGTGTATTCTTTAAACATCTACTTCTGGCATCTTCAGCTGGTGACACTAAGGTTGATTTATTTAGAAAGAACCACAGCAGTGCCCCACTCCTCACCTGCCACTACAACTGCCTTGGCTTCTCCCAGTCCTTGCAGAGTTGCAGACTCCACTGAGCATCTGCCACATATTTTACCCTGCCCTCCAACCCAGATAACCAACAGTCACCCTCCTTATAGTGGGCTCTATGGCTTTCAGCTCAGTGTGTCCACTTGAAGAATTGCAGGAACCCAGAAACATAAAACCCTCTACTTACCTCTCACCCTCTCCTAACCTTATTGAACATCACCAATAGGTGCACAAGACCTCTGAACACCTGTCTCCTCCAAGACCCATATCCTGGGTAAAGGAACCCTTCTGCCTTTGGTATTCCCCTCAATTGATCCATGAAATTCCTCTCTTAGAACATGTGTGTCCTTGTCTACCCTCCTGCCATGTTGCCTGGTTCCTCTTCTCACAATCCCTCAGGACTGGAAAGTGTGCGATTTTTCTGCTTATCCTCCTGTCTGACTGAGACCTCTCTATGGTGAAAATGCTGTGGTCTGTCTCCAGTTTCTGTCTCTTGATATGTTTATTTCTTACAGCAAAATTCCTTTCTGAATGTCAGATGCTGACTACTAACTCTCTTGGCATTTCTGTTCAATTATTTTTTAATCTTATAAATGTAATTTATGCTTTCATCATTCACAAATTTTTGAGTATTCAGACGCATCTGTCTTTTCCTTCATGGATGTTTTGAGTTTTCTGTTTTCACCAGAAGACTGTACATAACTCAAAATTATAAAAACATGTTTCAATAATTGTATTTGGTTTCTTTTTTAAATAATATTTTTTATTATATTATGCTAGTTGGTTTCTTTTTTTTTAATGTGATCATTGTTTTCACTTTATTTTTTAAATGATACCTGGAAAGAAATTAGGGATAATCTTTTTTTTATAACTTTTTGTTATGTTATGTCACCATACAGTATATCCTTAGTTTTTGATGTAATTGGTTTCTTATTTTTTATGTTTAGCCTTGTAAGCCACATGAGTTTTGGAATCTAACTTTATTCTTTTCTACGTAGACAACTACTTGCCACAATAGTATTTACTGAATCCAAACTACTGATTGTATCACAAACTAAATTTTCATTATATATTGATCTGTTTCTAAATTTATTCACCTCAGTCTGCCATCTCTTGGTAAGCAATAGGTGGGAATGTTCTGTGTCACTTTTTCTTCTGTCTTGAGTTTTTGTCCTTTGCCTGCTATATTCCATTTTACTATATATGGATATGTATATATTCATATAGATATGTCTGTATATCAGTCTTACAAAATTTCTATGCATTTTCTTTCATCTTGCTAATGCTTGGAAGTGCTGTTCAGATATTCCATTTGTTCTCACCTAGTATGTGTGACTTCCTTATTCTCTTTTCACTACATTTGGTAGGGTTTTGCTTCCCTGAATCTACATGTTGATGTCTGGCTATCTCACTTTTCTGTCGTTTAATGGATGATGGTTGTGGCAGGGAAAAACAATTGCTTAGCTGAGAAGCAGCTGTACACTTAGCATATCTGGGCTCCACTTTCTCTTCTGTGATGTCACCCACCATGCTGTTCCAGGATTTTTTCACCTAGGGAGTGAATATAAGTGAAACAGCCTTCTCCTTGGCCTCACTCTAAAGTGACAGAGAGCTTAGGATACCTGAATGCCGGCATGAAGACTTTACTTAAGGACACCAAATCCATACTAGTCACTCTAGTTTATCCCTGTCAGTTTGTTCCATTTCTTAAGGAAAAAAAAACAAATTTTTGACCAAGGAATAAATGCCTATCTGTCTTAGAAGTTGATGAAGGAGAAGGGGTGGACATGTGGAGCGATATTATCTGTATCTGAATCTTCAGTCAGTCCCACTGATTTTCACCCCATCCATCACTTCTGACTTTTGAATCTGGAAGTTCTATGTGGTCTACTGGTTAATCAGCTACCTTCTGTACTTACTTTAGTGTTTGATTTCCTTGACTTAGATTTATCATTAAATATTTGCTTTTTTGATGCCCCCAAATTGTGGGTTTATACTTTTTAAAAAAAATCCCTTACCATCCTTTTCTAAGAGAGTAAGACAGCGTGCATGCACACCTGGCCTGGGGTGAGGGTGGGGGAGATGGGCAGAGGGAGAGAGAAGATGGAGAATCCCAAGCAAGCTCCATGTCTAGTGCAGAGCCAGATATGGGGCTAGATTCCATAACCCTGAGATCATTACCTGAGCTAAAATCAAGAGTCAGACACTTAACTGACTAAGCCACCCAAGCACTCCCCTTACCATCATTTTAATAGGGTCTGAGTAGAAAGACTAGATAATGGTTTGTACTTAATCCACTACCTGAATTAAAATAATTTCTGTCTGGTTTACATGTCTTTTGTTTACATGTCTACTGTGTATGTGTGTGTATGCGTGTGTGTCCTGTGATTTCAGGGGATGAATCTGAGGGGAGAATGATATGTGCTCAATCTACATCTTAATACAGTCTCTCCTAAAGCCTTCTTTCATTGTAAAGCAACCCCTCAAAACCTGTATTTCCATGAATATGTTTTAGAGAATATTAGGCTGCAACATACATTCATTCTTGGCCTCAGACTGGATTTCAATCCCAGTGTTTTCCAGACTGATTAAGTATTGGGAGAAGACTCTCTGGCACCTCCAGCACCCTGAAAGTTATTTATCTTAGAGCCAGTCACTACAAGCTCCTGGTAGAGTTGGCAATACATAGTATAGATACCAACACTCCCTACAGATGGCACATATTCCCAAGCTAACTTTCCCCTAAACTTTCCTCTTCCACCATCAACATTAGTAAAGGCCCAGAAGCCCATTTTCTATGTGCTATCATGACATAAAAGCTTGGAAAAACCATCTGTAGTAGTACCTTCTTTCTTCTACTTCAACTAATCTATCCCAAATTAGGCCTTCATGCTGAACCCAAATGCCAAATCAGGCCTCTTTTAAGCAAAAAGTAATGCTGTCCCATCCAATTCCAATAGAAATAGATGTTATTTTTAAGCTAGGATAAAATTTATACAAAACCAGAAAAAAATCCTGAATAGCTAAAGCAATTTTGAGAAAAAGGAAAGTTGGAGGCATTATGCTTCCTGATTTCAAACAGTATTACAAAGAATCCAAAGCATGGTATTGATGTAAAAACAGACACAAAAATCAATAGAACAGAATAGAAACTCCAGAAATAAACCCACATATAAATGGCCAATTAATTTACAGCAATGGAACCAAGAATATACAATGGAGAAAGGACAGTCTCTTCAACAAAGCATGTTGGGAAAACTAGACAGCCATGCGACAAAAGAATAAAACTGGGCCAAACTTACATCCTGCACAAAAATCAACTCAAAATGAATTAAAGACTTTAATGTAAGACTTGAAACCATAAAAAATTCTAGAAGAAAACATAGGTGGTACTCTCCTTGATATTGGTCTTGGCAATAATTTTTTTGGATTTGACACCAAAAACAAAGGTAACGAAAACAAAAATACCCAAGTGGGACTACACCAAGCTAAAAAGCTTCTGCCCAGCAAAAGAACTTATCAACAAAGTGAAAAGGAGAAAATATTTCTCAATCATAATCCGAGAAGGGGTTAATATCCAAAATATATAAAGAACTCATACATTAGAAAAAAATGCATTTTAAAATGGGCTGAGAATAAGGTGAATGTGAGGATGATGGCAGAGTAGGAGGACCCTGAGTTCACCCCATCCCACGTTTACAACTAGATACCATCCACATCCAAGTCAATAAACCAGAAAGTAACCTAAGGACTGACAGAACAAACTCCACAACTAAATATAGAGAAGAAGCTGCATCTGAAAGTTTAGGAAGATCAGAAAGCTGGAAGGAGACTGTCTGCAGGAGGGAGGGAACTGTACACATGGAGAGGGTAGAGAAATGGGCACTCACACCAGGGAGCTTGCACAGGGAAGACTAATCCCCATGGCATTTGGCTTTTAAAAACAGAGGGGTTGAATTTCATGAGTTTTTCTAACCAGTGGGACTTAAAGCCTGGAGCCTGACTCAGCACTGGGCAAGCAGAGAGGACCAGTGATAGCTGGGTCACTGCCCTTAAAAAGATAGCAGTCTGTGCAGAGAGGCAATGTAAAAATGAGTTTACACAACAGCAGGGGCAAACAGGAGGCAGATTTGTTCATACTGATTTCAAAGCATGTTGGAGGACTTCTCCAAAAATGAGGGATCTGGCAGGTATCACTTTCCTACCCCACCCCCCAGCATAAACACAGAGCCATCTGCAAGAGGTGGAACTGCACAGACATTGGCTACCTAACCTTCTAGCAGTATGCTCCACTCACAAGTTCTCCTGAGGACTCACCCACTCTAAAGCCTGCTAGCCTCAGCCCTGGGCTCAGGGCAAATTTTGTTAAAGCCACGTGTAAGCACGCTGCACAGTCATCAGGTACACAGGTGCTGTGCAGTGCCCAGCCACCACAATGCACCCAGCCATTCATCCCCAGTCACTGTGCTGCACTGAGCCCAGATGAGCCTAGCCATCACTGCACACCATGCCCAGCCTCATCTCCCTGGCCATACTGGCACACAGCCCCCAGCTACTACAGCACTTCAGTGGATCCCGCATAGGATGAGTGGCCCAGCAAAATTTTACTAACACTGCCATCCCACTCCCAAGTTCCCCCACAGGTATGGCCCCTCAGACCTAGCCTATTGAGGTCCCACTAATACCACAGAGAGTAAGCACAGCTCACAACAGGCAGAGAGTCGGGGCAGATGACTACACTGAAAGGAAAAGTGACTCAGACCCAACAGCAGGGCATAAGCAACATACATAGGATACTATCCTAAAGTGCCAAGTTCTGGTGAATAGGGGACACTGCATTGCAGGGCACTCCAGGACCTCTTCTTCATAAGGCCATCACTTTCAAGTACAAGAGACATAGCTAACTTTCTTAACACAGAGAAACAGACACAGAGAGCCAGACTAAATGAGAAGACAGAGAAATTTACCCCAAATGAAAAAACAGGACAAGGCCACAGCCAGAGATCAAAGCAAAACAGATATAAGTAATATGCATGATAGAGAATTTAAATCATTGATCATAAGGATATTCACTGAACTTGAAAAAAGAGTGGAAAACATCGGCGAGACCCTTAATACAGAGATATGGAACAACATAGAAGACATAAAGGACTCAGTAAATGAAATGAAAAACATGCATGACAGAATGAACAGCAGGCTGGAAGAAGGAGAGGAACAAATTAATGACCTAGAAGACAGATTAGTGGAAAGTAACAAAATGAACAAAAGAGAGAAAGAATTATGCAAAACAAGAATAGACTTAGGGAACTCAGTAGCTCCATAAAACATAATAACATTCATATTACAGGAGTCCCAGAAGAAGGAGAGAAAAGGGGGCAGAAAATTTATTTGGAAAAATAATAGCTAAAAACTTCCTGACTCTGGAGAAATAGATCTCCAGATCCAGAAGACACAGAGAACTCCCACCAACAATTAACAAAAGCAAATCCACACCAAGATATATGGTAATTAAATTGGCAAAATGTAGTGATAAAGAAAAAATTGTAAAAGCAGTAAGATGAAGGAAGACAGTAACATACAATGGAAAAGCCATAGGCCTACCAGGGGATTTTCAGCAGAAACGTGGCAAACCAGAAGGAATAGCATGATATATTCAAAGTGCTGAATGGGAAAAATCTGCAGCCAAGAATACTCTACCCAGCAAGGATATCATTCAGAATAGAAGGAGAGATAAAGAGTTTCCCAGAAAATAAAAACTAAAGTTCATGACCACTAAACCAGCCCTGCAAGAAATATTAAAGAGGACTCTTTGAGTGGAAAGGAGAGACCAAATGACAGTACAAAGGTAGAAAACACAAAAGCAGTAAAAATGAGTATTTCTATAAAAAAGAAGTCAAGGAATTCACAAGACAAAAGGAAGTAAAACATGACAACTTTTACCTAAAATGTGAGGAGCAGGTGAGTAAAGAAAATGTTATATGCAACTGATGAATCACCGAACTTTACTTCTGACAATAATAATACACTACATGTTAATTAATAGATTTTAAATTTAAAAAAGAAATAAATGATATAGAAACTTAAAACAACAACAATAGAACAGATCAATGAAACCAGGGGTTTGTTCTGTGAAAACACTAATAAAACTGATAAACCTCTAGTGAGTCTTATTAAGAAAAAAGAGAAAGGACTCAAATAAATAAAATCACAAATGACAGAGAAGAAATAACAACCAACACCACAGAAATACAAACAATAAAAAAATTAAAATTAAAAAAAAGAAATACAAACAATTATAATAGAATATTATGAAAAGCTATATGCCAACAAATTGGACAACCTAGAAGAAATGGACAAATTCCTAGAAACATATAAACTATCAAAATTGAAAAAGGAAGAAATGTGAACAAAACAATAACCGGTAAAGAAATTGCATCAGTAATCAACAAACTCCCACAAACAAAAGTGCAGGACCTGATGGCTTCACAGGTGATACCACCAAACATTTAAAGAAGAATTAATTAATATTCTCGTCAAATATTCCAAATAATAGAAAAGGAAGGAAGACTTCCAAATTCATTCTATGAGGCCAATGTTATTATCCTGATACCAAAACTAGGTAAAAACACCACTAAAAAAGCGAACTACAGGCCAATATCCCTGACGGACATAGATGCAAAAGTCCTCAACGAAATACTAGAAAACTGAATTCAACAATACATTAAAAAAATCATTCATCCTGATCAAGTGATGTTTATTCCTGAGTTGCAAGGGTGATGTCCACTCTCACCACTTTTATTCAACATAGTATTGGAAATTCTAGCCACAGCAATCAGACAACCAAAAGGGAGAAAAGGCATCCAAATTGACAAGGAAGAAATAGAACTTTCACTATTTGCAGATGATATGGTACTCTATATAGAAAACTTGAATGATGCCACCAAAACACTACTAGAACTGATAAATGAATTCAGTAAATTTGCAGTATACAAAATCAATATACAGAAATTTGTTGCATTTCTATATACTAATAATGAAGTAGCAGAAAGAGAAATTAAGAAAACAAATCCTATTTGCAGGGGTGCCTGGGTGGCACAGCGGTTAAGCGTCTGCCTTAGGCTCAGGGCGTGATCCCGGCGTTATGGGATCGAGCCCCACATCAGGCTCCTCCGCTATGAGCCTGCTTCTTCCTCTCCCACTCCCCCTGCTTGTGTTCCCTCTCTCGCTTGCTGTCTCTATCCTGTCAAATAAATAAATAAAATCTTTAAAAAAAAATCCTATTTGCAATTGCGCCAAAACCCATAAGATACCTAGAAATAAACCTAACCAAAGAGGTGAAAGACCTATACTCTGAACACTACAAAACACTGATGAAAGAAATTGAAGATGACACAAAGAAATGGAAAGACATTCCATGCTCATCAAATGCTCATTGATTCAAAGAACAAATATTGTTAATATGTCTATATTACCAAAGCAATCCACACACTTAATGCAGCCCCTATCAAAATACCAACAGCATTTTTCACAGAACTAGAATGAACAATTGTATAATTTGTATGGAACCAGAAAAGACCCTGAATAGCCAAAGCAATGCTGAAAAAGAAGCTGGAGTCATCATGATTCTGGACTTCAATCTATATTACAAAGCTGTAGTCATCAAGACAGTATGGTATTGGTACAAAAACTGACACATAGATCAATGGAACAGAATAGAAACCCCAGAAATAGATCCATAACTATATGGTCAATTAATCTTCAACAAAGCAGGGAAGAATATCCAATGGGAAAAAGACAGTATTCTCAACAAACAGTGTTGGGAAACTGGACAGCAACATGCAAAAGAAAGAAAATGGTTTAAAGACCTAAATGTGAGACCTGAAACCATAAAACTCCTAAAATAAAACATAGCAATAATCTCCTGGCCATCAGCCTTAGCAACATTTGTCTCCTCAGACAAGGGAAATGAAAGCAAAAATAAACTGTTGGAATTGAACTAGGCTAACACCATCTCAGATAAATCTTCTATGATGACTGCTCTGTGACCTGAAACCTTCTTGAGCACAGCCTCATTCACATTCTTTCCCTTTGTCTAACCACCCACATAAAAACCCTTAGGCACAATCTTGGGGCTTAAGGTAGATGACCAGGCAAATGCTGTTCTTATGGCTTTATGAAAGGAGGTCACTGCCTTCAATGGGAGGAGAAGGAGGAGGAAACAACTAAGCCACAGGTGACTTCTTACTGAGTCTGTATACCCCATTGCCAAGAGACTAGGGTGTGGGGCCAACATTGCCTCTATGTGAGAACTATGGGGGCAATCAGAAGCCCCACATAGAGCTCACAACTTAGTGTTTGCTGGAAAAAAATATATATATATATATAAACAAAAAACTATGGCCTTAGTGGATACTGGAGCAGAAGGCATCCTAATTCATAGTAATCCAGAATGGCATTCAGGGACTTTGGCAGCCATTCATGGTGTTGGGGGGAAAACCATAAGGGTGAAGCACACAGTAGTGTATTTGGGAATAGGTAAAAGCCCACTTGCCCCTTAATGCAAGGGTTTTTATTTTCCTAATACCCGAGAATATATTAGGCATGGATATTCTCTTGGGGAAAATGCTGCAAACCTCTGTAGGAAAATTTCACCTTTGAGATAGTGTCTATCTCATAGCTGTCCTATGTAGAATTGCAAGTTGGGATCCTGTGTTACTCCCTCTCCTGCTCCAGGCTGTAAACGTAAAGCAATATCAGCTGCCAAGAGGATTTCAGGAACTATCTGCCACTATACGGGAATTAGCACAAGAACAAATAACAAGGCCAGCACAAGGCTCCTATAACAGCTCTGTATGGCTTGTGAAAAAACTGGACAGCACCTAGAGAATGACGGTTGATTATGGAGAAGTGATTATGGCAGTTCCTGAAATACATGCTGCTGTCCCTAATATCACCCAAATCATTAAACCTAAATAGTACATGATTTTGGATTTAGCCAACATTTTCTTTAGTATTCCTTTGCATCCTGAATCACAAGAGCAATTCATTTCAGCATGGGATGGTCAAGAGTGGGCATTCCAGGCATTGCCATAAGCTTATCTGTGTAGCCCCACTATCTGCCATGGTATGATTGCCCATGGTTTGTCCTTATACCCACCCACCACCTATAGTTAAAAGGTTCCATTATATTGATGATGTGATTCTAAATTCTGAAGACTTGTCTCTGTTACAGTCTTATTTGAATGGTCTCTGCTCTCATTTGAAAAAGTGAGAATAGGCCATCAATCCACAGAAAGTACAAGGCCCTGGGCCATCAGTAAAATTTTTAGGGGTTACTTGGTCAGGTAAGACACAACTTATATCAGGCTCTGTGCATGACTAGATCCAACAATTTCCCATCCCTAACACAGTGAAGCAACTGTAAGTTTCAGGTGTCCTGGAGGACCTTTATCATCCTGCATCTAGCACAATGCCTGAACACTGTCTACCATATGGTAAAAAAGGGAACACATTGGCATTGGGTAGAGGAACATCAAGCTCCTTTGATCAAGCTCAGATATCAGTTGTTTAAGCACAGACCTTAGGTCTGGTATCCCCATGACCCTAGATGATACCTAAGTGGCACTAGATGGATAAGTTGGGCATTATGGCAGGAACAGCATGGAAAGATAACCCCATTAGGCTTTTGGTCACAACTCTGGAAGGGAGTAGAGATACAGTACTCTCCTATTGAACAACAAGTTTTGGGGTCTATAAGGCCCTTCAATAAATGGAGCCCTTAATGGCCACTCTTTTGGTAATTGTCCAGACTGGGTTGCCTATAAAGGTGTGGACAGATGATATATTCACAAGACTAGCATTCGCCACAGCACAAGCCCCTACATTGCAAAAAAGGCATGCTTACTTAGAACCAGGGAGTATGCTCGCCATTGGTCCATCGGGAGCTGAATTGCATGTTATCTTGGGGTGAGTAAAATATGAAATCTTTAATTTTCCCCCAGAACTTCCCATGGAAACTTCTTTTTTTTTGTTTTTAAAGATTTTATTTATTTATTCGACAGAGATAGAGACAGCCAGCGAGAGAGGGAACACAAGCAGGGGGAGTGGGAGAGGAAGAAGCAGGCTCATAGCGGAGGAGCCTGATGTGGGGCTCGATCCCAGAACGCCGGGATCACGCCCTGAGCCGAAGGCAGACACTTAACCGCTGTGCCACCCAGGCGCCCCCCCATGGAGACTTCTTCACAAGTAAACAAAGACACATACCCTATTCCTGAAGATTCTCCAGTAGAGGGAATCCTAATCACCGGACTGTGTTAACAATCCAACCTCAGACTATCTGGTTTGAAACTGGAGATCATAAAAGCAGTCAATGGGCTGAATTGAGGGCTTCATGGATGGTATGCATGCATAAGCCTTGGCCCCTTAACTTCTGCACAGTTGGGCTGTCTATAAGGGTTTGACAACCTGGATGGCTGAAAGGTCTTGGAACAACTGCTAAGTTTTACAAAAACCATTAAGGAAAGCAGAATTATGGAAAGATATATGGGAAAGGACCCTGCTGCCTATCTTATTATCCTTCACGTCTCAGCACATAGGCCTGTCTTACCTCCTGGGAATACTGAGGCAGACAGTAAAGATCAGGGCCCTTACCCCTGTACAATTTCAGAACTGACCGTATGGGTGCATAAGCACAGTGGACATCACAGTGAAACACAGCAAAGGGAGCTACATGCCCCTCCCTATTTGGACATCCTAGCAGCTGTCAGCAAGTGCCTGATCTCCCTTCTGAGACTTAGGAAGGTTTCACAAACCACAGGATGCAACCACTGTGCAACCCAACCAGTTTTAGACTGGCGAACTGATTATAAAGGCCCTCTACTCATGAGCCAAAGGAAAAAATACACCCTAACTTGTGTGGATACAACCACTGGGCTCATGCAAGACTTCTGTAAAAGGGCCAATCAAAATGTTACCATCAATGGCCTAGAACAACTTCATGTCATATACAGATATCCCTGAAGGATAGTGATAGAGGAACACATTTCACTGGACATGGAGTACAGGGCTGGGCTCATGAGTGGGACATACATTGGCAATTTCATTTGTCTCATAATCCATAAGCTGCCAGGCTAATTGAAAGGAAGAATGGCCTTCTTAAAGCTCAACTCAGAGCCCTCCTACAGACACCACAGTTATATGGGTGGATGAAAGTCTTGCCAGAAGCCATAGCCTTGTTAAATTTAATTGGAACAGGCTATGGCGCCACCCTCTATGCATGATTAGATACCAAAACCAGTGTACCTATGACTATTGCTGTCCAGAAAACAAGGCCTGAGACACTGGTTCCTGACCTCATAGCAGGCCAGAGACAAGCGTGGTTCTTCACTTCTTAACACATTCCCATGAGAGGAAGCACTAGGATGGCAGTTGGAATGGCAACCTCCCCCAAGATGAGTTGGCTATTTCTTGCCAGGCTATAAGAAATGTACTGGACAGCTAAAGTGGTCCCTGTCGATCCTGCTGAAGTCGGGCCCCAAATAGCCAATATATACATATTCTGGACAGGCATCTATACTCTAAGTTCGTTATCTAATGTGGTCATTTGCACCACTTTTAATTTTATATATATAGGCTAATTCTTTGCCCCCTGGGCAACATGTCTGGTATGTTCCTCCCTCTCATGAACTTCTGGCTACCTCTGTCCTCATGACAAAGAGAGAAGCCACTAACGTCAGCTTAATAGATGGAGAGGATCTCCCCCAGACAAGTGCCTATTAAGCATTTAATCTTTCATCCTTAGCCTGCTTCTCCTCTCTTTTTCAAGGGAAGGAAACCTTTCTCTGTAATGGGCACAGACCTACGTGGATGGTTTGCAATGGGATTCATGCTAGATATGTCATCTGCTCCCTTTATTTAAGTTACCTTTTTCCAGGTTTTGATGGTGGGTGTCACTCCTACAGGGAAATGATCCCAGGCCCACTTTAATCCAGTGGTTATCAAGCTGGTTTAGAATATGGGACCATAGTGTCAAAATTCTCTGCTGTGTCACCAGTATAGATCTCTTTTCCCATTACTGTCTGTACTACTGCTGTGGTTTATGCCTTCAACTTGAACACCATCTGGCAAAAAACCTGCCCCAAAGAGCCCCTTTCTGATGACTCGGGGGATATCATGAAAGAGGTGGGTGCATGAGATTATAAGAGCCAGAATTGAGGAGTGTGGTGTGTGCACCAGACTAATGTCATTTTGGACAAATCTGCCATGATGATCACTCTGTGACCTGAAGTCTTCTTGAGTATACGCCCTTCCTCCTTATTCTTTTTGTCCCACCATCCATGTAATAACCCTTTAGTATATCCTTGTGTCATAACATCCTTGATCTGCTCAGAGATATGACTGCATTTCCTCCCACGTGGTCTACCAGCACATACTTGCTGGCTTCTAGAGCTATAAAAGTAGGTCTTATGGGAGATAGGGTTGCAGAGATCTACTTGTCTTGCAGCCACTTGAGACATGTTTTTCTGTGCATAAGTCTCTAATAAGCCATTTCCCATCAAGCTGAACTTGTTAACCTTTTTCTTTAGTCTTACTACTCCTTTGGCCTTTTGAGGTAGTTTTACAAATACTTTCATGGAACAGGACTACACCAAAATAAAAATCTTTTGCACAACAAAGAAAGCTGTCAACTAAACAAAAAGGCAACCTAATAAACTGGAGAATATATTTGCAAATGATATATTTGATAAGGAGTTAATATCTAAAATACATAAAGAATTTATATAACTCAACACATAACAAAAAAATCCAATTTAAAAATGAGTAGAGGACCTGAATAGACATGTTTCTGAAGTGGACATACAGATGACCAAGAGATGTATGAAAAGATGCCCAATATGACTAATCATCAAGGAAATACAGATCAAAATCACAATGAGATATCACCTTACACATGTCTGAATGGCTAGTACCAAAAAGAAAGAATAACAAGTGTTGGCAAGGATGTGGAACAAAGGGAACCCTTACGTACTGTTGGTGAGAATGCACATTGGTGCAGCCACTGTGGAAAATTGTATAGAGGTTCCTCAAAAAAATAAAAATAGGCAAAGCAGGAAAAAACATCCAGTGGAAAAAAGACAGTCTCTTCAATAAATAGTGCTGGGAAAATTGGACAGCTACATGCAAAAGAATGAAACTTGACCACTCTCTCACACCATACACAAAGATAAACTCCAAATGGATGAAAGACCTCGATGTGAGACAGGAATCCATCAAAATCCCAGAGGAGAACATAGGCAGCAACCTCTATGACATCGGCCACAGCAACTTTTTTCATGACACATCTCCAAAGGCAAGAGAAACAAAAGAAAAAATGAACTTGGGACTTCATCAAGATAAAAACTTCTGCACAGCCAAGGAAACAGTCAAAAAAACTAAGAGGCAGCCCATGGAATGGGAGAAGATATTTGCAAATGATACTACAGATAAAAGATACAAAGAACTTCTCAAACTCAATACACAAGAAACAAATAAACAAATCATAAAATGGGCAGAAGATATGAACAGACACTTTTCTAATGAAGACATACAAATGGCTAACAGACACATGAAAAAATATTCAAAATCATTAGCCATCAGGGAAATTCAAATCAAAACCACACTGAGATACCACCTTACGCCAGTTAGAATGGCAAAAATTGACAAGGCAAGAAACAACAAATGTTGAAGAGGATGTGGAGAAAGGGGATCCCTCCTGCATTGTTGGTGGGAATGCAAGTTGGTACAGCCACTCTGGAAAACAGTGTGGAGGTCCCTTAAAAAGTTAAAAATGGAGCTACCCTATGACCCAGCCATTGCACTACTGGGTATTTACCCCAAAGATACAGTCGTAGTGAAGAGAAGGGCCTTATGCACCCCAATGTTCATAGCAGCATTGTCCACAATAGCTAAATCGTGGAAGGAGCCGAGATGCCCTTCAACAGATGACTGGATTAAGAAGATGTGGTCCATATATACAATGGAATATTACTCAGTCATCAAAAAGAATGATTTCTCAACATTTGCTGCAACATGGACAGGACTGGAGGAGATAATGCTAAGTGAAATTAGTCAAGCAGAGAAAGACAATTATCATATGGTTTCACTCATTTATGGAACATACGAAGTAGGAAGATCTGTAGGAGAAGAAAGGAAAGAAGAAAGGGGGGTAAACAGAAGGGGGAATGAACCACGAGAGACTATGGACTCTGGGAAACAAACTGAGGGCTTAGGCGGGGGGGGGGGATGGGATAGGCTGGTGATGGGTATTAAGGAGGGCACGTATTGCATGGTGCACTGGGTGTTATACGCAAGTAACGAATCATGGAACTTTACATTAAAAAAAAGGGATGTACTATATGGTGATTAACATAATATAATAAAAAATATTATTATAAAAAATTAAAAAATAAAAATAGAAATATGATCCAGTAATTCCACTACTGGGTCTACTGGGTATTTACCCAAAGAAAATAAAAACACTAATTTGAAAAAATACGTGTACCCTTATGTTTATTACAGCATTATTTATAATAGCCAAGATATGAAAGCAACCCATGTCCATTGATAAATGAATGGATAAAGATCTCTTTCTCTCTCTCTCTCTCTCTCTCTCTCTCACACACACACACACACACACACACACACACACACACTGGAATATTACTTAGCCATAAAAAGAATGAGATCTTACCATTTGTGACAATATGGATAGACCGAGAAGGTATTATGCTAAGTGAAATAAGTCAGACAGAGAAAGACAAATACCATATGATTTCACTTACATGTGGAACCAAAAAAAAAAAAAAACCCCAAAAACAAAACCCAAATGAACAAACAATAACAACAAAAAAACCCCCTCAGACTCTTAAATTCAGAGAACAAACTGGTAATCACCAGAAAGGAGATGGGTGGGGGAGATGGACAATATAAAGAGGATCAAGAGGTACAACCTTCCAGTTATAAAATAAATTAATCACAAAGATGAAAAGTACAGCATAGGAAATATTGTCAATAATACTGTAATAACATGGTATGGTGACAGCTGGCGACTACACTTATTGTGGTGAACACTGAGTAATGCATAGAACAGTTGAATTTCAATGTTGCATACTTGAAACGAATATATTATTGTATGTTAATTAAACTTCAATAAAAAAAATAACTATATTACTTTCAAGCTCATTTCCCCAAAATACAGGTCTTCCTTGACTCATATTGGGGTTACATCCTGATAAACCCAACATAAGTTGAAAATATTTTAAGTCAAAAATGCGTTTAATACATCTAACATTCCGAATATGGTAGCCTAGCTTAATTGTGCCCAGAACACATACATTAGCCCACAGTTGGGCAAAATCATCTAACACAAAGGCTATTTTATAATAGTGTTATTTACTGAATACTAAACTAAAAGTGAAAAACAATGTTTTATGAGTACAGAACGATTACAAGTATATTAATTGTTTACCCTTGTGATTACGGGACTGATTGAGAGCTGTGGCTTGCTGCTGGTGCCCAGGATCACAAGAGAGTACTATACTGCACTTAGCTAGCCTGGGAAAGATCAAAATTCAAATTCCAGGTATGGTTCTTATTGAGTGTGTCTTGCTTTCATACCATAGTGAAGTCAAAAAACCTTAAGTCAAACCATCATAAGTTAGGGGCTGACTGTAGTTAATATTTTAAGTATTTTTTCTAATTTTTTTACACATTTTTAAATAAAATTGGAGTCATTTTATACACATACACACATATGTAAAAATTACACTGTGCTCTTAAAATATCTTAATTATTATACCATGAACATTTAAAAATGTCAAAGTATTAATTTAAAAAATTTAATATTGACAGGAATTACAGAACTCAAAGCAAAATAAAATTATATGCACATTAAGAAGCCTCACTCCATCTTGATCTACCCACCCATCCACCACCATTCCCGCCACCAAAGATTCCTCCCAAGTTCCATCTTTACCATCATCATCACTGTTACAGCTACCATCGCCACCACCACCCTCTCTGCACTATAGAGTAACCACTTCATTAAGTGTTCTTTTACTCTGGGGCATGTGGGATGTTTCCAATATTTTTACCACTGTAAATAATATTTACATCAATTTTTTATGGTATTGCCATGACTTGGCAGTTTCATGACATTCTATTCACTATATTCTATTTTTCTGCCAAACACCAAAGAAATATATTGTTAATTAATTTGTACTTCCATGTTTTACCAAAATAGTGAAGCTAAAGTGTTCCTTAGAATAAGTCTAGTTTAGTTCAATCCCCTCACTTAATAGAAGTAGGAAAGTAAAACAAAGTATGTGACATGTCCAAGGATACAAGCTAGTTACCAGGGGATAGGGATGGAAAACAGGACAGTCTGGCTTCACTATCTGCTTCACAATTGCTCCCCAACCCCCAGGACTGATTCTCTGGTATGATTGACTGGGGTAGTAACCCCCCTCTCCCATCAGTAGTCCAATATATTGCTCTTGGACCTACATGCTTGGTTGAGGTAGACAATCTTCCCAGAAAGAAAGAATACTCAAAGTGAAAAGTGCCTGCATTTCTCTGTTAGAAACCATCTTCAGGTTAAACATCAGGGACATAAGAAATAAAGTGAAAACTGAGAGACTAAGAAGGGGGACGTTTCCAAAGTTTCAGTATTTCTTCTAAATTATGAAGCAGAATCCAGCCAGCTGCCAAGGCAAGAGACAATCTGTGAAACTAGATTCCACCCAAGTTCCTTGGACATCCTCCCTTTCCTTGTTCTTTTCTCTTAAGGCCATATGGAAAATTCCCTGGGACTGAGAAGCCTTTGTCAGCAATATATGTCTGAGAATTTATTTCAAGATAGTATACAGATAAGTGCACAACACATATGTAAAATGATTTTCATTGCAGCCTTTGTTGTAATGAAAATTGGAAAATAAACTAAATTATATTTCCTGAGTATATAGCTTATTTGCCTCCACAGGTTCTCCCAACGTCACCTATGTTTTAGACACTGGTTCACTTTGCTTTCTTTACTTTAGCTATTGCTATGTTGACCCATTCTGCATAGACCCATAAAAGTCCACCTGCTGGGCCCAATCAGCCACACGCATAGTCTCTAGCTCTTTCTAACACTTCAGATGGAGAACTGCACTGCAGAACAGATATGGCTTGGCAAATGGCTGCCAAAGATGCTGAGTGACGAGAGCGCGTATGAGGGACTAAACTTCCTTGTGAGGAAAACTTTGACCAAATGAAAAGAGGAGAAGAAAGGTAGCTGGCAGACAGATCCCTCCTCCCTCCCTCCCTCCAAAGACTGTTCTAAGGCATGACTTCATATAGTCTTTCTGGGTTTATGTGACATCGCAGGACAAGTATACCTGTCAAAGAGTAGGTTTTACCTCTTATAGTCTCATCGTGAAGCAAAAGATATCATGTGGCATGGTTTCTCATCTTTCACTACTTCACGCATTTTTTCCTTCTCTGTTGCTGTCTTGGGATTGTACCTCCCAAATAAACATAAACATCTATTGCTTGTCTTGGGTTCTGTTTCATAGGGAACCTAGGCTAAGGCAAATTGGTTTTAAAAACTGGTCTTAAAAATTGAACTCGCTGGGCACCTGGGTGGCTTAGTTGGTTAAGCATCTACCTTTGGCTCAGGTAATGATCCCGGGGTCCTAGGACAGAGTCCCACACAGGTCTCCCTGCTCAGCAGGGAGTCCGCTTCTCCCTCTCCCTCTACCCCTTCCCCCTCCACTCACACTCTTTCTCAAATAAATAAATATTTTTTAAAAATTTGAAGTCATCAACAGTAGCAACTCAAAATGATGATGTATACTTAATATCTGCTAATTTGGAAAGAGCTCTGAGTCATATTTTTGGAGGGAAGTTAACCCCGGTTTTTTCTAAATAGTAAGAGTTTGGACATTTCCTTTTTTTAACCATCGTGGATTATTATTACAGTTTTTAAAAAAGATTTTATTTATTTACTTGAGAGGGAGACCATGTGCAAGCAGGGGGAGGAACAGAGAGGGACAAGCAGACTCCCGGCTCAGCGCAGAGCCCCACAGGGGCTCAATCCCATGACCCTGATATCATGACCTGAGCTGAAACCCAAAGTCTGACACCCAACCAACTGAGCCACCCAGGTGCCCCTACTGTTACAGTGTTTACCAAAAGTATAAGCTTACAAACAATCATTTCTGCAAGTGCAATTTTTACACTAAAGTGTTGACAAAATTTTCAACACTATAAAATTTGTTCTAATGAATAAATTTTAAGTATAAATATCTTATCAATGCCAAATCTACATGGAAGTAATTTTTACATGTGTAAATAGATACATAATATATAAAGTAAATCATTTTTTAATGGAACTTTGATCTAATCAATTTCTTTTTCTTAAATGAGGTTGTCTACCAATAAATCACTTTATTCAGTGTCCAGTTTCAGAAATGCCATTTAATAATTGCCTATTTACAAAGAACAATAGTCCTTTTATGACACTCAAAGACTTTTGGCTTGTAGACTTGTAGACAGAGTTCACTGTACTATTTTTAACTGTCCACACAAATTGGTCATAAAAGGATGGCATTTAGGGTTAGTTCAGTCAGTTCCCTGCAGAATTCAATAATAAACCTGTAGCTAAACTTAGAAATGCTATTTTATCATTTACATGTGAAGTGGGCTTTTTTTCCCATTTACGGTGTATCAGCCAATTTAAATAAGCAACTTATATTTGAGTAAAGCTTTTCATCCACGTGTGCAACCCAAATGGAAAAATTTAAAGCCAAATAAAAACATACTAAAAATAAAGATGCTGCCAAATTTTAGATCCAAATAAATTATGAAAAAGGATTCTAAATTCAGATATGATGCCAATGTACAGAGATAGTATGACAAAGGTTAGTTACAGAAAGAACCATAATCAACTCCGAAATATCACTTCTAGTGGAGAAGAGAAGATGAAGATTAAAAGCAATGGCTTAGTCAAAAGGTATCAACTTCTAACACACATGTCCCATGCCTGGTGAGATACATAATTAAAAGGGTGTGTCGAATTTGCATTGACATGGATGGAACTGGAGGGGATTACGCTAAGTGAAATAAGTCAAGTGGAGAAAGACAATTATAATATGGCTTCACTTATATAGGGAACATAAGGAATAGCACTGAGGACCATAGGGGAAGGGAGGGAAAACTGAAGGGGGAGAAATCAGAGACGGAGATGAACCATGAGAGACTATGGACTCTGGGTAACGGAGCGTTTTGGGGCGGGGGGAGATGGGGTAACAGGATGATGGGTACTGAGGAGGGCAGGTGTTGTGATGAGCACTGGGTGTTATACAGAACTAATGAATCATTGAACACCACATCAAAAACTGATGATGTACTATATAGTGGTTAACTGAACATACATACATGCATAAAAGGGTGTGTGGATAACACTATGACACAAGAGCAAAGAAAATAGTCATTATTTTAAGCTTATATTAATGAAATTATCAGCACTCCCTTATTGTCCTCCTAACTGGATGGATTCGGAGTTTCTTGCACATTTTTCTTACAGTATCTAAAGTTCTCTGAAGACCAGGGCATGTAATATATGTGGTCTGTTCTGTCTTGTCCTCCAGGCTCCACCTGCGGTCCAACAGTGACAATACTAAGAAAATTCCCTCCATCTTTCATGGCTCTCCCCAGTTCTTCCTCACTTCTCAGGCTAGGAGTCAAACTTGCATTAACTATATGATGTACTCTTCCTCTTGTCATTACTAATATCAGTTTAGTCACTTCTAAAGATATTTTGCTGTGCTTCTGAGAGAAAAAAATTTATCCCATAAACAATTCAACACTTTTGTAAGGCCTCAGGCAAAAAACATGTTCCCATTTTGCTTGTATGCACCTGGACCCACCAGACAGCACTCCTCTATTTTTCTTCCCACTCTACCATCTTCACCATTTTATATGATGCTGTCACACATCCACTTACTCATTTAACAAGGCTTTTTCAGCGTACACTGGACTCAGCTACTGTGCTCAGTTCTGGAAATTTCTGTCCTCTTGGAGCTCCCTTTCTAGTGAGGATTCGAATAGACATGGAACAAACTATCACCCAAAGCATAATTATAAACTCTGGTAAGTGTTGTGAAGAAACATTCCAAAAAGCTAATAAAACAAATAATGAAGATAATGAACTATTTTGGCAGGACTGAAGGCATGTTCCAGGGAAAGCTTCCCTAAGCAAGTAACGTTCATGCTGATATCCAAAGGAGTTTTCTAGGCAAAAAGAAGGAGTGTGCCAGGCAGAAGGAAGAGGTTGTGACAATTCATGATACAGTCCGTGAATGAAAGAATTTTGGTGTACTGGCGCTACATAAATTTGGAAGTTTGGAGGGTACCTAAATTCTACAAAATTCTGGCCAGGACGTGTAAGCACAAAGCCATTCACACCCTCTCCACTTTCTCTAGTATTTCATTTCTGGAGCTGCCCCTGGTAACATGTCCCAGTGTTCTCCCTTCCAAGAATCCCAACTGGGAGGTTTTACAGAAGCAGAACCTCCAGCGTCCCAGCCAGACAACACGATGACCATAAAATGAACTTACTCCTGGTATAGTACATTGGATGCAACTTTATAGATGATAAAGTGTAACCAGTGAGGATTGTAGCAGCAAAGGATGGTACAGTACACTAGGCTGGCAAAAAACAATGATTTTGTTGGATTCCTGTCTCACATCGAGGTCTTTCATCCATTTGGAGTTTATCTTTGTGTATGGTGTGAGAGAGTGGTCAAGTTTTATTCTTTTGCATATAGCCGTCCAATTTTCCCAGCACCATTTATTGAAGAGACTGTCTTTTTTCCACTGGATGTTTTTTCCTGCCTTGTCAAAGATTAGAGTTGAGGGTCCATTTCTGGGTTCTCTATTCTGTCCCATTGGTCTATGTGTCTGTTTTTGTGCCAGTACCATGCTGTGTTGGTGATCACAGCTTTGTAGTATAGTTTGAAATCCGGCAATGTGATGCCCCCAGCTTTGTTCTTCCTTTTCAAGATTTCCTTGGCAATTCGGGGCCTTTTCTGGTTCCACACAAATTTTAGGCTTGTTTGTTGCAGCTCTTTGAAAAATGTCATTGATATTTTGATTGGGATGGCGTTGAAAGTGTAAATTGCTTTGGATAGCATAGACATTTTAACTATGTTTATTCTTCTGATCCATCAGTATAGAATGTTTTTCCATCTTTTTGTCAATGTCTTTCATCAGTGTTCTGTAGTTTCTAGACTATAGATCCTTTACCTCTCTGGTTAAGTTAATTCTGAGATATTGTATGGGTTTTTGTGCTATTGTAAATGGAATGGATTCCCTAATTTCTCTTTCTTCAGTCTCATTGTTCGTGTATAAAAATGCAACTGATTTCTGAGCATTGATTTTGTATCCTGCCACATTACTGAATTGTTCTATGAGTTCTAGTAATTTGGGGATGGAGTCTTTTGGGTTTTCCATATAAAGTATCATGTCATCTGCGAAGACAGACAGTTTGACTTCTTTGCCAATCTGAATACCTTTTATTTCTTTTCATTTTCTGATTGCTGTTGCAAGGACTTCTAGTACTATGTTGAACAATAATGGTGAGAGTGGGCATCCTTGTTGTGTTCCTAATCTTAAGGGAAATGCTTTCAGCTTTTCCCCATTGAGAACGATATTCTCTGTAGGCTTTTCATAGATGGTTTTTATGAAATTGAGGAATGTACCCTCTATCCCTACACTCTGAAGGATTTTAATCAGGAAAGGATGCTGTATTTTGTCAAATGCTTTTTCTGCATCAGTTGAAGGGATCGTATAGCATTTGAAGATTGCATAAGCCTGCCTCCAGCACCAGCAGTTTCTCTGTTTTGTGATCAGTGTGACTCACAAGAACTTCTTTAGTAATAAATGAAATGACCCACGGGTGTGGAGAATACGACTTTTACATTGGTCTGGAATTGCCTATAAGCTCCAGCAATTTCATTGTCAAGAGTTTCATTTTGGGGGGGTGGGGAAAGGCCTTCTACAACTTGCCAGGAAAGACTCCATGAAAGCAGGTCAAGGTGGCCATGCATATCTTAATAATGGTTGTGGTAGGCTGGATTGCTATCAATGGGAGCAGGTGAGGCGGCCAACTTTGCTGGATATGCCTTTGCACCAGCCACCCTAGTGACTCTAGTGACTCCGTTAGGATGCTCTCAGCATCCAAGTAAGTGCCATTCTTGCTTCATACTTTCTGAATGAAAGACTTAATCTTCATGGGAAATTGGATGTTTGCTAAGTGTTCTAGGATCTACAGTTATGGTCCTTCATGCTCCAAAAGAAGAGGAGATCGAGACTTTCAATGAAATGTCTCACAAGCTGGGAGATCCAAGTTTTGTGGTCTTTGCAACACTTGTGTTCATTGTGTCATTGATATTAATCTTCATGGTGGGACCTCACCCTGGACAGACCAACAATCTTGTGTACATCACAATCTGCTCTGTAATTGGAACGTTTTCAGCCTCCTGTGTTAAGGGCTTGGGCATTGTTATCGAAGAGCCGTTTGCTGGAAAGCCTGTGCTACAACATTCCCTGGCCTGGATTCTGCTGCTCAGCCTTACAGTCTGTGTGAGCACTCGGATTAATTACCTGAACAGGGCCCTGGATATATTCAGCACTTCCATTGTGGCTCCCAAAATATTACGTATTCTTTACAACATCAGTTTTAACTTGTTTAGCTATTCTTTTTAAGGAGTGGCAAGATACGCCTGTTGATGATGTCACTGGTACTTTGGGTGGCTTCTTTACAATCGTATTGGGAAATTCTTGATGCATGCCTTTAAAGATATCAGCTTTACTCTCCCTGTGTCTTTTCAAAAAGACAAAAAAGCAAGGAATGGCAATCTAACATGTATGAAGTTCTTAATAATAATGAAGAAAGCTTAACCTGTGGAATTGAACAGTACAGTGGTGAAAATATCTCCTGAAGAAATGGAAATCTCACAGCTTTTTTAAGAAAAATGTAATTAAAAGGTTAATCTACAATTGTGTTATAAAGTGAATTTGATATCAGAATGTGTCTGAAAAAAACATCGGATTAACTCCAAATGGATTAAAGAACTAAGTGTGAGACCTGAAACCATAAAACTGCTAGAAAATAACATAGGTAATAACTTCTTTGACATCAGCCTTAACAACATTTTTCTAGATATATCGCCTCAGGCAAGCAAAACAAAAGCAAAAACAAACTATTGGGACTATACCAAAATTAAAATCTTTTGCACAGCAAAGAAAACCATCAACAAAATGAAAAGGCAATCTAGTGGATGGGAGAAGATATTTGCAAATGATATATCTAAAGGGGTTAACATCCAAAATACATAAAGAATTTACGCAACCCAGCACCAAAAAAGCAAATAATCTGATTTTTAAATGGGCAGAAGGCCCGAATAGACATTTTTCCAAAGAAGACATCCAGATGGCCAACAGACACATGAAAAGATGCTCAATCATTCATTATCAGGAAAATACAGTTCAAAACCACAATGAGATATCACCTTCTATCAGTCAGAATGACTAATACCAAAAAGACAATAAATAACCAGTGTTGGCATGAATGTGGAGAAAAAGGAACTCTTGTACACTATTGATGAGAATGTAAATTGATGCAACCACTGTGGGAAACAGTATGAAGCTTTCTCAAAAAATTAAAAATTAAGAAGATCCAGTCCAAGGTGGCAATGTAGGAAGATTCTGAACTCACCTCCACAGACATACCAAAGCTATGCCTAATTATAAAGCAATTCCTCCTTAAGAAAAACGGAGGGCTGACTGAAGAGCTTCTGTGCAACAAAAGATAGAGGGAATAGCAAGAGAGAGGGAAGCACAGTAGCAAAGGGAAACCCTAACCTCAATGCTACAAACTGTAGTGGGGAGGGAGAGTACAAGGGACCAAGAGCAGATTAATCATTTCATAGAAAACAAATAGCCACAATTTAAAGGATAAACTATTTCGTAGAAGATTTGGCCTTAGAACCCTGCCAAACTGCAGGGGAGCTGCTGGAACTTTCTCTATGTCAGAGGGGATGTTGAATGTTACGGTTTACACTCCCTGACCACCTCTAGAGTGCAGATGGAAACAGTGTCTGGATGCCATAGCCAGGCTGCCTCATCAGGAGCACTGGGTCCCTAGTCCACACCAGCCCCAGACGTCCTGGGGCACAGAAAAATAGCTATAGTTTTAAAAAGCAACTAGTATATAAAATAGCAACCCTAGAACTCTGCCAAATGGTAGGAGAGTCATGAGAACTTGTTAGAGTTTACACTCCCTCTCCGCCTTGATAACGCAAATGGGAGTAGTGTCCAGGTACCCTAACCGGCTTGCCACCTCACACCACACCAACTCTAGCCATCCCACCAAGGTGGCTCCTGGTGGCACACAATAGGACACCCTTCGTCAGCGCTCACTATAGCTTCAGCTATCATTCAAAGGTGACACAGAGGCAAAGAACCCTGGAACACTCCAGGCCTGTACCACTCTGACTTCATACAGCTTGCTAGGGCACCCCTGGCACAGAATGCTCCAGGTTCTCCTGGCTGGCACCTGCTGCAGCTCCAGCCACCTCACCAGTGTGCCTCCTGCATGGAGCACCCCGGGAAACTCTGGTCCAAGTCTGCTTCATTTGTGACCACTTGGCCAAGACACCCTCTGAGCAATCCCCCCAGAACACCCTGACAGGGTGACCCTGCTCTCAGCACCCCAGGGCAGCCCAAGACACCCTGACTTGCATCCCCTGGCCTGCACTCACTCTGGCTTTAGCTGTCCTGCCAGAGTGCCCTCCATGTGAAGAGCTCCAGGACTCTGCATCTTTACCCACCTCATCTTTAACTATCCTGTCAAGATGCCCTCGACACATAGAGTCCCAGGACCCCTTCTGCCTCTTCAGCTTTAGCTTTTGCACCAGGGGACCCATTGCATGAAACACCCTGGGATTCCCCCAGGCTGTGCTGGCCTCAGATCCTGTTGCCTCGCCAGGGACCCCTGGTGCTGAGCACCCCAGGGCATATTGCACCCACTTCGGCTTCAGCCGTCCTGTCACGGTGTTCTCTCTGAATAGTCTTGAGACCCTCCTTGCCTGTAGCCACTTCAACTTTAGCTGCCCAATTCATGGAGAGTGCCTGGACCACCCGGCTGGGCCTCACCTCAGCTCTAGCAACTTGCCAGGACACCTACTGTGCAGAGCCTGGGAACACCCAAGTGTAGATCCACTTCAGCTTCAGCTGTCCTGCCCGGACACACACTATGCAGGGAGCCCCAGGAACCCCCAGCTTGCACTTACTTCGGCTTCAGCTGTCCTGTCAGGGTGCTTTCTGTACATAGCACCTCAGGGCCCCACTGGCCTCACCAACTTCAGCTTTAGCTGTCCTGTTGTCTTGCTCTCTTTGCAAAAAGCATAAGAATAACACCAGCCTGTGTCCACTTCAGCTTCAACTGTCCTGGCAGTGTGCCCCCTGCACAGATCGCCCTGCAACTCCTCAGCTTGTGCCCACTGCAGCTTCAGCTGTACCCCCAGGGAACCTTCTGTGTGAAGAGCCCCCAAAACAGCCCACCCCATGCCCATTCAGCTCCAGCCATCCCACTAGGACAGTGCCAGCACAGAGTGCCCTGTGACCCCCAACCCAAACCAACCACAGCTCCACCCAACCAGCAAAAGCCACCAAACATGCAGCCTACACAGGGGATGAACATACACTAGACCATTTTTCAAGTTTAGGAGAAGTAGCTGTTCCATCTAATTCATAAAAACAAACACAGAAAATCAAACAAAAGACGAATATGCTCCAAAAGAAAAAACAAGACAAAACCTCCAGAAAAAGAAGAAATGAGGACAAACAGTCTGCCCGATAAGTAGTTTAAAGTAATGATCATAAACACGCTCATCGGGCTGGAGAGAAGAGTGGAAAAAAATCAGAGAGGCCTTCAACAAAGAGATAGAAAATATTAAAAAGAACTAAGGGTCTCTCATGGTTTTGCTCCCTCTCTGATGACTTCCCATTCAGTTTTCCCTTCCTTCCTCTATGATCCTCTGTGCTGTTTCTTGTATTCCACATGAGTGAAACCATATGATAATTGTCTTTCTCTGATTGACTTGACTCTTAACTATGGGAACAAACTGAGAGCTGCTGGAGGGGAGATGGGTGGGGGATGGGGTAACTGGGTGATGTGATGAGCACTGAGTGTTATATGCAACTGATGAATGATTGAACTCTACATCTGAAGCTAATGATGTACTCTATGTTGGCTAATTGAATTTAAGGAAGGAAG